>NC_047658.1:77707093-77790967 GCF_011762505.2 Arvicanthis niloticus | reverse complement strand
CAGCTTTTGTTATGTTTTTGGTATATAAAAATTTTCCTCAGCTTAGTGAGTAAGTATACTACAAAAGAAACTGAAAATGTCTAGATGTTTTAGAGATGACATAAGTTAAAAGCTAAATTTCCTTTAGCAACAGAACTGTTAGGTTGCTTGTGTTGTAGCTCTTGCCCATATAGCAAGTCCATAAGCACTGTTAGTTCAGATTTCCTGGTTGGCTTCCTTCTGCCTTCCTGCCCATTGTATTTTACAAAGATTCTCTTATCTCCTTTTTGAGTTAGATTCCTGGTTTCACCAAGAATGACCTTGAATTTGTAGTTCTGCTGTCTCTGCCTCCCTAGTCTGAGATTACAGGTGGGTCTACCATCCCAGGTTTTAGTCCAGAGTTTCTGTATGTTAATCAAGCAGACTACAGCAGATAGACCTCAGTCCTACTTTCTTCATTTCTTTAAGAATAGGCAGGAGAGTTGGCTCTGCAGTTAAGAGCACTACTGTTCTTCTAGAGGCCCTGAGTTCAATTCCCAGCAACAACATGGTTACTCACAACCATCTGTAATGGTATCCGATGCCCTCTTCTGGTGTGAAAGTGACAGTGTATTTGTTTACATAAAATAAATAAATCTAGCCGGAGGTGCTTCAATCCCAGCACTTGGGAGGCAGAGGCAGGCGGATTTCTGAGTTCCAGGCCAGCCTGGTCTACAGAGTGAGTTCCAGGACAGC
Organism: Arvicanthis niloticus; assembly: GCF_011762505.2. NCBI lineage: Eukaryota > Metazoa > Chordata > Mammalia > Rodentia > Muridae > Arvicanthis > Arvicanthis niloticus. The sequence continues at coordinate 77,790,253 of NC_047658.1, read as the reverse complement.
CAGGACTACACAGAGAAACCCTGTCTCGAAAAACCAAATAAAATAAATAAATAAAATAAATAAATAAATAAATAAGTCTAAAGGGGGGGGATAGGAAAATAGTGGTGGTGCATACCTTTAATTTCACCACTTCAGGGGCAGAGGAGGAGGAAGGGTGAATCTCTGAGTTGAGACTAACCTGGTTTACAGAGGAAAGGCTAATAGTCCACATCCAAGGATTGCCTTGACTTTTTTTTTTTTTTTTTTTTTTTTGGAAGGCTTTTGTAAAACTAGTTCCCTAATTAAAAGTTCTTTTACCAGGGTTTGGCAGCACACCTTTAATCCAGGATTCCTCTGATTTGAAGCCCTCTCTCTCCCCACTGCTAGATATGAAAGAGTTTAAACCGTGGCTCAAGAGAACACACACACTCCTCCACCCACTTTGACCCTGAGCCCTTCCCACATCCTCCACCCAGTAGTCACCTCTTCCTCATGATAACACAGGATACCTGGAAGATATGGTGGCACTTGACTTTGATCACAGCACCTTGGGAGGCAGAGACAGGCTGAGTGTGAGGCAGCTCTAGTATAAAGAGTTCTAAGACAACCAGGGCCGTTACACAGAGAAACCCTGTCTTGAAGAAAGAGATTTCAACTGAGTTTGAGACCAGAGAGGTCTACATGGGGAATTCCGAACCAGCCAAGCCTATGTAATGAATCTGTTTCAAAAAGAGGAAAAGAGGTAGAGTAGCCTTGGTCATTTTGACCTGGGATATATTTTTGCTGTAAAGTGTGATTTCAAAAAGTTTCTAATTCTCATTATAAATGATTATTGACTTTAGAAAAAAATGTTCAAAATAATGTTAAATATGTTTTTAATATGTTAATATTTATTGTTAATTCTTAATGTTTAATTTAAAATTTAAGCCAATATTAAATGTATTTGATTTTTAATTCTTATTTTTTTAGGTTTGTGGAAACTGGGTTTCTCTGTGTAGCCCTGGCTGTCCTGGAACTCACTCTGTAGACCAGGCTGGCCTCGAACTCAGAAATCCGCCTGCCTCTGCCTCCCAAGTGCTGGGGCTAAAGGCGTGAGCCACCACTGCCCTGCTTAATTTTTGATTTGTATTATTTTGAACTTTAGTTTGTATTTGCTTAGACTGTTGAGACTAAAAAATGTGAATTTGTCCTTATTACAGATCAATCGAATTTTGACTTTGATTTTATCATGGAACTCTTGTTTTTAAATTTTTTTACATTATTTTCTTTAGGGAAGAAAGGGTGAATATGAAGGTTCCAAGAGATATGGATGACGCCAAGGCTCTAGGAAAAGTTCTCTCCAAATATAAGGACACCTTTTATGTACAAGTATTGGTTGCTTATTTTGCTACCTATATTTTGTATCCTTTTATCTGGAAAAGTTCAAGAAAAGTTCCAAAGGTCTACTGTGTAGTTAGAAGTGATGGCTGTTTTCCTTTCAAAATGTTAATGCAAGGGGCAGTAAAATATCTTCAGGTAAAGGTACCTGCTGGTAAACCAAGCATGATGTCCTGGATTTGATGCCAAGGGTCACATGGTAGAAGGAGAGGACCTGCTCCTTAACGTTGTCCTCTGACCTCCACATGTCACTCATGCCCTTACACATATACACCCAAGTAAATTAATTTAATTTAATATTTAAAATAAAATGGGGTTTGTTTTGTTTTTCAAGACAGAGTCTCACAGTGTAGCCTTTTCTAGCTCGGAACTCTAGTTCTTCAGCTCTCAAACATTATAACTCATTTAATGCCAGCCAGTACTCCAGAGACAGAGTTGAATGGTTCTCTGCGAGTTCAAGGCCAGACTGTTACATAGAGAAAAACAGTCACATATAACCCAGGATGCTCTTAAGCTTGCTATGTGGCCAGTAATGACAATGAACCCCTAGTCTCTTGAATTTACCTTGTAGATGTTATGGGTACTGGGAATTGAACCCAGGTCCTCTGGAAGAACAGCCAGCACTCTCAACCACTGAGTCATCTCTCCAGCCCCTTTATTTTATTATTATTATTATTTTTTGGCTATAATTTTTAAAGTTTTGTATTTTAATTCTGGTGTTTATTTATTTGACCAGTTTTTAAGAAATAATAAGTTTATGCTAAGTTCATGTCTTATGTTTTGAGTTTTAAAAAAGCATTACTAAGCTGGAACAATGGGAGAATGATAGGTGGGGACACAGCATAGTTAATCAGCCAGTCTTCATTAGCATTTCCTAGTGTGCTTTTAATCTTAGCACTAGGGCGGCTGAGGCAGGTGGATCTCTGAGTTTGAGTCTAACCTTGTCTACAAAAAAAGTTCCAGAGCAGCCAGGGGCTATAGAATGAGAATGTCTTTTAAAACAAAAACAAAAACACCCAAAACAAAGAGACATTACTGAAGACTTTTTTTTTCCTGGCTTGAGCCACCCAATATGTCTCTGCCTGGTGCCTGTTAGGAATGTTTGTTCTAGATTTCCTCTTAGCATAATCTTAGCATAACCAATGTTGTATTTATTTGCTTACTGCATTTTGTATGATTTGTTAATGTGTATCTAGCTTGGAGCTAGAGGCATCTGGCTGACAGCTTACATGCTTTTTAGACATTATGATTTTACATTATTCTTTACTGTAAGTTGGGTATTGCTACTCCCCAAAACAAAATAACCAGAATCTCCACAATACACAACTAATTTTAGTGCAGCTGTGATACCACAAGTAGAAAAACCCACCTGACCTCATGGGAGAGGGTTCAGTCCAACACAAAGGAATAATACTACATAAAGTTACTCTGGGGTTATTAGCACAGTTTGTGTATTGTAATTTTCTTTGAATGTCAACTTTATCTTGTAAAACTTCCAAATCATTATGTCTTAATCCTTAACTTATAAGTTAACAGTTTGCAAACGTTTGCTATCCCAGGTTCCATATTCCTCAGTATTCTCTCCGGGTTTCTTTATCCCTTCCCACTAGCCTTATTCCTTGTTTGTTTGGTAAGTATGTGAAATGAATTTGGAGACATGAAAATAAGTAGAGCGTTGGGGATGATAATGGCTGCTGAGCTCCACCAGACAGTCTCATCTTGCATTCATCAGTTTTCAAGATGCTAATGTTAATATATTTCTGTTCAATCTCATAAGGAGCTCTGAAGAGTTTGGTTTTCCTAGAATGAGGGTACTATAGACTTACTTGTGTTACATAGCCTTCCTTTCCTGTTGTATTTTGTAGGTCAGATGGATTTAAGAGTATGGGTGGACACAGTGAGTCACTGGTTTTGGGAATAGTGTCTATGCATGGCTATGGTAGGGGGTGGGAACGAATGGCTCCTTAAGCTAAAGGCTAGCAGTTATTACTGGATATGGTCAAAAGTTTTAATCACAGGTGCCGATTTATTTTGACTGATCTTGTTTGAGTTAGTTTGAGAAAGGACTAGATCAAACAGCTTTTTATTCTTTCTTTTTTTGTAAAGATTTATTTATTTATTTATTTATTTAATGTATGTGAGTACACTGTAGCTATCTTCAGACACACCAGAAGAGGGCATCAAATCCAATTACAGATGGTTGTGAGCCACCATGTGGTTGCTGGAAATTGAACTCAGGACTTGTGGAAGAGCAGTCAGTGCTCTTAACTACTGAGCCATCTCTCTGGCCCCCGTTTTTATTCTCTAAATAAGAAATACTATATGGACTACATTGCCTGTCTCTAAAAGAGATAAGTTAAGTAGATGCATCTACAGGAATGAGATGGGAAAATAAAAGGTGCATGTGACTTCTTGTTTTCCAGTGCTCTGGACTTGGTGCCTCATTCTGCTACATGCTCTCCTACTTGGTTGGAAGGCCTGTTGTATACAAATACCTAACAGACAAGGCAATGAAATGGTCGCAGCAGGTAGCTGTAAACTTTAGTTTGTTTCTTTGTGGTTCCTTGATTTTGTCATCATTTAAAAAAATAATGTTATAAGAAATTTTTTTAAAAAAATTGTTATTTGAGAATTTTATACAGTGTATTTTGATTATATTCACCCATGTCTATTTTAAGTATTTTTAAAGTATTTTTTTGTTTACAAGTCTCACTATGTAGCTCTGGCTGGCCTAGAACTCAGTTTGTAGACTAGGCTAGCCTCAGATTCATATCTGCCTGGCTCTGCCTCTGGAGTGGAGGAATTAAAGGTTTGAGCCACCACTCCAACAAGAATTAAAACGTGATAGTTAGTTTTAATTGCTGACTCGACATGACACATAGTAGAATAACCTGGAAGAGAGACTTAGTGAGAAATAGTCTAGATTGGGTTGATCTGTGGGCTTTTCTTAGTTGGGTTATGTGAGATGGGAAGACCCACCCTGAACGTGGTGGTCAGCACCATTTCAGGGACTGGTCCTGAACTGAATGAAAAGATGAGCAACCTACCACCTCAGAAAAGTGGTACTTACTCTAATAATAGCCACTAACTACCAATAGTTTCCTAGCTGGCAGTAGAGTCTCCTAAGTCTCTCCCCATCTATGCTGGAGGGTTTGCTTGCTTAATCTTGGGCAAGTAGCCATAACTGCTGTCATTCATGAGTGCAGTGGCCATTTTATGTCCAGATATCATTTCACAGAATTCCTTTCATCCTCTAGCTCTTAAATTCTTTCCTCTTCTTCTGTGATCTTCCCTGAGGCCCATTTAGATCTGAGGACTTAATGTCAGCATTAACTTTGACCAGTTATGACAGTGCATTGTTGACCAACACAAAAAAAACGAAACAAAACAAGAAACCACTTTGGGTTTGGTTTGGTTTTTTGAGAGTAGCACTAATCTACATGTATAAACATACAGATTTAGAAGGCTTCGATAACACATTAGTGCCTATGATCTCTCTAGCCATGGGCTCTTGACCAGATTTACAGTGGCATGGTTTATATTTTTTGTGATGACCTTTCTGTATGGCATTTCATGTGGATACAATGTATTTTGATCATGTCCACTCCCTATTTCCTCCCTTTAATCCCCTCTAGACTCGCTTTCCAGCACATTCTCAAGTTACATGGTACATGTCCTTTTTCTCTCTTTTTTGGGGGTAGCAGGGTGGGTTGAAACAGGGTTTCTCCATGTTACCCTAGAACTCGCTTTGTAGATCAAGCTGGTCTCAAACTCACAAAGATCCCCCTGCCTCTGCTCCCTGAGTGCTGGGATTTAAGGTGTGCGTCAATCATCACCTCTTTGTCTTTTTTCTTAATATATCCCACTGGATCAAGCTGGTGCTTTCCATACATTAGGTAATTGATATATGAAATTCACTCATAATAATTGTGACAAAAATAGTATCATTGGGATGAAAAAATGATGTTCATACTTGTTATTATATTCTCTTTTTTATCCTCTTGCTCTTCCTTGGTGTGAGCTAAGGATCCAGGCCCCTGCTTGTACAAAGCATACTGCTCTGCCATGAGCTGCATCCTCAGCACTCAGCCTTCATTTGTTTGTTTGTTTTGAGACAGGGTCTCTTATGTAACTCTGACTGACAAGGAACTCACAGACATCTGCCTGCCTTTGCCTTTGCTGGGATTAATGGGGCCTGTCACCCTGCTGGCAGTTTTACTGTAGTTTTAAATTTTATTTTCAATTGTTTTTTAATTTACTTGTATGTGTGTGTCATGTGTGTGTGTGTGTTGATGTTTATAGAGGACAGAATAGAGTCAGACTCCTGGAACTGGAGATACAGGTAGTTGTGAGCCTCCTGTGGTTGCAGGTCCCCTGGAAGAACATCAGGTGCTCTTAACAACCAAGCTGTTGCTCTAGCCCCACAGATTTTACTTTTTTGAGACAGGGTGTCATGTAGCCTGTGCTGACCTTGAATCCAAGCTCCTCCTGTCTCCAACTCTTTTTTCACTTTTTTTTTTTTTTTTTTTTTTTTTTTTTTTTTTTTTTTTGGTAAACTCAGTTGGCAGAAGAGTTAATATCACTATGAAGGCATTCCAAAATTAGTCACTTCATGTCTTGTGTGAATGTAGCAAATTATCAATGTCTGACTGAAGAACTTTCAGCTTACTGCTGCCAGGTATTTCAATAGGAAAAACTGTTAAACAAGACTAGCAATGGTTCATATACTGTACACATACACAGAAAAGTCCTACTACCATAATCTTTGAGTTTTATTAGACCTTTTATTATTGTAACAAATGCTGGAAAAAATATAAACATGATTTTTCTGCAAGGCTTCAGTTTGTAGTCCTTAGCTCTGTTCATTTTTAGGCTACTAGTAGGACAAAATATTAGGGCAGTGGGTGTTTGTGGCAGTGTCTGTGCATCTCATGGCAAAGAGGAACCCAACAGAGGATCCTACTCCAAGAACACCCTTCAATAACCTACTTCTTCCAGCTGACTCTCTCCTCCCAGTTTCTGTCACCTTTACTAGCTCCAGCAAGTAGAGACCATGGCTTCAACATATGTTATAGTTGATGGGGGCCATCTTTTTACTTTTAAACCATAATGGGGAAAATTCTGTTTTTATAAAAAGATCAGAAGCCAGGCACACGCCTTTAATCCCAGCACTTGGGAGACAGAGACAGGCAGATTTCTGAGTTCAAGGCCAGCCTGGTCTACAGAGTAAGGTATTCAGAGAAACCCTGTCTTGAAAAAACAAAAAACAAAAATAAAAAGATCAGAAGAAATAATTATACTTCAAAGGAAATATAGAGATCATCCTGCCTCAACTCCTTGTTTTGGAGAAGGACATTTTATATTTTATTCAGTTTGTTATCATTTATTTGTAAAACATCTGAAAACTCTGGCTAGACTTTCAGTTTAGACTTTCAATCTAGTGACCTTTTTGTTATATGTGTACTAAGTATTAGAATTACATACACATTTTTCTTTGGAATAGCTGTTTTGTATAAGTGATTTTGCTAGTAATGCAGAAATGGAAGTAATCAGTATTTAATTTTGCCATTTCTCCAGCCCCTAATCCTTGGTCTTGCATGTGGTATGCAAAATCTATACCACTGAGCTACATCCCCAGAAAACACTTTGATTTCCTGTTGGGTAAATTGTGATATGTCTGGGGTGAGAATTTAAGGTATTTTATATTAAACAACTTTGAAGATTGGTCTTAACTGATACTGTTTTTTTTTCTTACAACAGGTAGAGCGTCATAGAGAGCATCTTATTAACTACATTATATTTTTGAGAATCACACCATTTCTGCCTAATTGGTTTATTAATATTACATCTCCTGTGATAAATGTACCATTGAAAGTGTTTTTTATTGGCACTTTTCTAGGTAAGACTTCTGACTCATGTTGTGTGACAACTCAGTGTGTGCATGTCCAGCTGTCCAGCTGTCCTAGATTGCCTGCTGTTTGCAAAATCACCAGTACCATATATAACTCCTGGGCACAAATCCTAGCCTAGATACATAGCTTGTTCAGTGTGTTGTAATGTGTTACCTCTTTAAAGAATGAACACTTTCTACTAGATATTATTGTAATAATGTGAGATTAAGCAGAACCCCTTCACTGTTTTTTGTTTGTTTGGTGATACTAGGGTTCAAATGGGTGTGGTTGGGAAATCTGTATGTCAAGCAGTCTGTACCACCGATCACATCCTTAGCCCAGAGAGAATATTTTTCCATCCCAATTCTGGCCCAGCAGCCCTTTCTTTTTTTGCCAATGGGAGCCAGTTAGATCAGAGATGTCAGGATCTCTGACATCTGATAAATAGGCTGTGAGCTCTATTTATGAGCCTAGACTGCGTGCTCCCTGGTGAGCATCCCAGGCCAAGCTCCAGGTGTCCTCTGATCTTTTAGAGAATTTGCTGGTGATTACTAGTGACTGACCAAAGATAGCTTTTACATAGTACTTTCTCTGTTGCACACACTTCACTGTGTCCCAAGCAGAACCTTTTAACTCCTCCGCTTTTTCTCTGAGTGGACAGAAGGAAATATTTAGTATGGGTTTTAAACTTCTTTGCCTTCCAATCAAATATTAAGTCCAATTTATTATGGTTATATAGTCCAGGGGAAGCAAAATCAAGAGATATCAAGGAATTGTTACCAGATTTTGAAATTAATAAGTGGACATAACAATTCATGTAACGGGGCTGAGTGCTTGCCTGCTTACCATGTTCCATGCTCTGGCCTTGATACCCAGAACTACATTTTTTTTTTAATTAATTCTATGAATTTTGCCTTTCTTTAGGAAGACTATTGTTTTGCTTTTCCTTTTAAATTGCTTGGATTCAGCTTGCAGGTTTTTTTATGTATTGAATATTTACTAAAGTTTAATGTTTAGTGCTTGTGAGGTCTTTTTTGTGGCTTACTGTTTTTTTTTTTTAATTTAATTTTTTAATTATGTGTCTTTGTGAGAGTATATGCATGTGAATGTAGGTAGCTGTGGAGGCCAGAGACTGGAGTTCTAGGCATTTGTGAACCACCCCGAACATTGGAAACTGAACTCCAGTCCTCTACAAGAATAGCAAGCATTTTTTTTTTTTTTTTTTGAGACAGGGTTTCTCTGTGTAGTCCTGGCTGTCCTGGAACTCACTCTGTAGACCAGGCTGGCCTCGAACTCAGAAATCTACCTGCCTCTGCCTCCCAAGTGCTGGGATTAAAGAAAGGCATGTGCCACCACTGCCTGGCAATAGCAAGCATTCTTAACCGCATGGCCATCTTGGCAGCCCCTTGCATTTACTTTGTGTTATAAACTGCTGTGTCTACCCATACTCTTGAGTATTTTCCCACCTTTTACTTTTTTTGTCTATGTTGGAGGTAGAGCTGGAACCCCGTACCATATGCATGCTAGGCTGGCACTGTACCACTCTACCACTGGCCTCCCCCTCCCCCTCCTCCCCCCCCCTCTCTCTCTCTCTCTCTCTCTCTCATCTCTTAACCTAGTTTTCTGTGGTAGGCTGGGGTAAGGGCGTTGGCAGTACATGGGCTTGAACCTAGGGCTTCATGCCTGCCGAGCACACGTTATACCATTGAGTTAGACCCCTGGCCATGTTATTTGTTTTCACTCTACTCTGGGACAAATTGCTTAGGCAAAGCTTGATTTCCTGCCTTAACTGCCCTGTAGTAGTTGGAGTTACAGGACTGACTTACTTTAAAGTATCTTTTTTTTTTTTAAAAATTATTTATTTTATGTATATGAATATACTGTCATTGTCTTCAGACACACCAGAAGAGGGCATCAGATCTTATTACAGATGGTTGTGAGCCACCATGTGGTTCCTGGGAATTGAACTCAGGACCTGTGTAGAAGCACTCAGTGCTGTTAACCACTGAGCCATCTCTCTAGCCTAGTTTTACTATTCTTACAGGGCTTGTAACTCCAAAGGAAGCTTATGTAGTCTTTAATTTCCAAATTTTAACTAGAATAAAAGTGTTTGACATGTAAGAATATAAGAAGGTGGTTGGTTTTTAACATTATTAATCCTTTCTTCAAATTGCAAATAGCTGACTTCCTGAAAGACATTTATGCACACAGAAATTTAATTTTTTAAATATGATTTGGGGGTCTGGGAGATGGCTCAATGGTCAAGAGTACCTGGGTTCAGTTCTCACATGGAGGCTTACACCTGTCTGTAGCTCTGGTTCTAGAGATCTGATCACCTCTTCTGGCTTCTGTTGGCACTGCATTCACATGGTGCACTTACATACTTGTGCATTAAACATGCAAACATATGAAAAGGTAATTTCTCCTCTGTTTGACAGGCTGCACTGCTCCTCACTGTTTATTTTTTATTTTAGGTGTTGCACCTCCCTCTTTTGTAGCAATCAAGGCAGGAACAACTCTGTATCAGCTTACAACAGCAGGGGAAGCTGTTTCCTGGAACTCGGTATTTATTCTGATGATTTTGGCTCTTCTTTCTATTCTGCCAGCCATCTTCCAAAAAAAACTAAAGCAGAAGTTTGAGTGAAAAATCATGGCTTTTCGTTTACCACCACCATCACTCCTGCCACCACCATCTCAGGATTACAAGGTGTATTTATTTCATGTTTGGAAGTCACCTCTTCAGTAACTGAAAGAAGGGTTTGTAAAGTAAAATATCCTATGAGATATAATGCACATATGTGGCAAGGGAGAGCAGAAGTTGGTATGCTATGAGAAGTGCTGCCGTCTACATCTGACCTGTGAGAGATAGCTTACACACACTGTTCCAGGATTGGCTCTGAGACATCATTCATAATGGCTTGGTTTGGAATTCTTACTTTGAATGATTCATTTAAAGTGCTTTTCTCTTTTAGGTCTGACTAATGACTAAAATAGTAAATTCAGGTACAGTGGAATATGTTTATAACCCCAGCTGCTCAGGAGACTGTGGCCAGAGTATTGCTAGTTTGTGAATGTCACAAGACACCCTGTATTAAAGTAAAATAAGGAACAGTGAAATAAAATAAAATAAAAATTCAGAGCACAAACCGAATACTTGAAGCAAAAATGAGTTTTTCATTTTCTTTTTCTTTCTTTCTTTCTTTCTTTCTTTTTTTTTTTTTTTTGGTTTTTCGAGACAGAGTTTCTCTGTATAGACCAGGCTGGCCTCGAACTCAGAAATCCACCTGCCTCTGCCTACCAAGTGCTGGGATTAAAGGCATGCGCCAGAGTTTTTCATTTTCTTTCTCTTTTCAGACAGCACTTTCCATAGGCCAGTAAATGTAGCAAGGATGGGTTATTTAAGTTTTTCTAAGAAATTTGTATCATGGATTAGTCTGATAATTTGAATTCTGGCCAGTCTGTTTCATCCTTTTTTTTCTAGGCTTTACAGTATTTCCACCATGCATATAGAAAAGGAGAATTATATATCTGTATCATATTGGTGTTGATAATGTATATTAAGATAATGATATTTTGTTACAGTGTCTTTATTATCTCAAAGGGGGTTCTAAAAGTAAATACTCGAAGCATATACTTTTTAGACATTAATTATTTTATACTGGAACAACTGACAGTAGGACATTGGTGATTAAATCTAGTTTATGTGTTCCAATGACTGTAAAATTTGCCTCATAGTTTTGTTTGCTCATTAAAGAATATATTGTAATTATCTTTCATGCATGATACGTCTGCAATTGCTTTGTTGCCTTTCCTGATGATCTTTGGGGCAGCACCTGATTAGTACACTTTCCTAACTGTAAAGCTTCTACTCTTTCACCTTGACATGTGATTAGTGTCTCCACCATTCTTGGAAGAGACTCCTGTTGGCTGCTTAGGTATGTCTCTTGTTCCTTGCCAGGACAGAACCGTCTAAAGCAATAAAATCCCAGTTGGTATGCTGAACAACTGCTTTAGTGGAATGGGAAGTCCTTGTGTTTTTATTCTTCAAAGTCTGATCATCTCAAAGCCTGTTTCTCCTGCAAAATGTGGAGTAATTCTTTTCTGTCACAGTATTAACATGTGGAAATGTTACAAATACAAGGAGGATAATACTGATCAATATTGTAGTCTGTCTTGTGTCCTTTTGTGTGAAATTGTTATGTCTAGCAAAGTTTTTTTTCTTATTGACCAGAGACTGAGTGATAAAGCTTTTATTATTTTTACAAGTGAGTGAAACACAGCTGTTTGGGACAAAGTTTGCATATATATGCATATGTATATGTATGTGTGTGTATGCATAAATATATATATTTATATATGTGTGTATATATACATACATACATATATATATATGTGTATGTATATATCATTGAAGCTGGGCATGTAACATGCTTGATGCTTGCAATTCCATGACTTGGGAAGTAGAGGTTTAGGGTTAACTTTGGCTGCATAGTGAGTTTGATGCAACAACCTGGGCTATATAAGAACCTGTCTCAAAAAAAAATACATGTATATATTAATTCATATACAGTTTTATTGTGCCTTTAAAGCTTGGATTTTGGGGAAACCCTGCTGTTTATTTGGGTTTGTTATGGTGCTTACTCTATGCTGAGAGTGTTCTCTCCATCCTCTAGTACATGAACTCTTTCCCCTTGCTATACTTCTTCCTACATTCAACAGGAGCGACCACTTTAGTTGGATATATTTTCTTCTCCCAGTAGAGAGTAACCATTGTTTTAACATTTTACCCTTGACTGTCAAGAAAGATCTTGGACCTAGCATTGTGACTAATTAATGCCCAGTGCTTGGAAGGCTGAAGCAGAAGGATAAGGAGCTTGTGGACAGCTTGGGTTGCCTGAGGTCTTGTCTCAGAAAAAAAAACCTCAGCAGTAGATTGTACCCCACAATTACCTGTATATCACCTGTGTTCATGGAGCACGGATTTGACATAATGCCAAATGTAAGTAGTCCAAGCTTTAAGCACACTCTATTATCTTTGGTGCCAGAGATGGATCCCAGGGCACACTAGGACTGAGGCTTGACCACAGCCATAAAAGATTTCCTAGTAACCCCAACAGAACATTCTATTGTAATGGAAAAGCAAGCAGGCTAACTACGCAGTCCACACACTTAAGAGAGAGAGTTTCCTTCTTAGTTTCTGACTATTTCCTGGAGCTTTGTTACTTTGAATGTAATATACTTATGATCTTAATAAATGTAAACTAGCTGGGTGGTGACAGTGGTCCATGCCTTTAGTCCCAGCATTTGGGAGGCAGAGGCAGGTGAATCTCTGAGTTTGAGGGCAACCTTGTCTGCAGATCAAGTTCTAGGACAGCCAGGGCTACACAGAGAAACCCTGTCTCAAAAAACCTGAATGAATAAATAGATTAATTAATTAAATAATATAAGCTAAAATACAGATTACACTGGAAAAACTTCAGTGTCATGCATGCTTTAGATTTAATTCATCAAAGTGCATTTTTAAAAAAACATCTCGATGAAAAGAATTGTTTCGATTTTTGTTATTATTGTTGTTGTTGTTGTTTTGGGATGTTTGTTTTTTCAAGACAGGGTTTCTCTGTAGCCCTGGCCATCCTGGACTTGATTTGTAGACCAGGTTGGAGTCTAACAGTATCTGCCTGTCAAGTGCTGGGATCAAGATGTGTCTAACTTGGGTTTTTTTTGTTTTTGTTTTTGTTTTTGTTTTTTAACTTGGGAATTCAACCTAGGTTCTTGTGCACTGTAGCTGAGCATTCTACTGTTGGGGTCCACACTAGCCCCACGTTGGGGCGGCCAAAAAATGTCGCGGCCCAAGCAAAATGTTGAGGCCCGGGCCGACCCACGTTTGGGCGGCCACTGTATCCTGGCCCAAGCTGCCGCTCCGGTCTTCGGGTCAGGGTTCAGCAAGAGCGAGAGTGAGGACAGACTCGAAGAATGCAGACCAGACAGAGTGTAATTCAATCCCGTTTATTCTTCAGTCTAAGTCCTAAGTCTTGAGTTCCTAGTGCCTAGTCCCTAGCTCCTAGTCCCTCCAAGTTCCAAGTTACTTCTTCCAAGTTCTCTTCCAAGTGCCTGCTACCTGTCTTCTCTCTGCTGTGTCTGGTCCTCTCCTCTGTGTCTCCCTAATGTCTGATGTGTCTCTCTCTAGTCTGTCTGCTGTGTCTCCCTAATGTCTCACTTCTAAGCCACACCTCTAAGTTACACCTTTAATCATGCCCTTGGGTCTTGTCTCTAAATCTGATCTCTACACTTCTAAGTCATACTCTTAAGTCACACACCTTTAATCTCACACACCCAAGGTATCTAAACCAAGATTATCGGAGTGTGCTCAGCTGTTGTAGGCTATTGTAATCCAAGTCACATGTCAGGGTATATGGCTCAAGATGGCTGCAAAGCTGATAGCCGCTTTCTGCTAAAAGTCGGCCCCCAACATTCTACCACTGAGCTATATTGGTGGTCCCCTCAAATTCTGACAGACATTGAGTCCTTAAGAACAAAGAGCATGAGGATTGGGGTATAGCTTAGTTGGTACTTTCCTATTATAACACCTTCATCCGTCCGCAGCACCTGGCCCAGTGGTGCATACCTGTGACTCAGGCCCTTATACATCCAGCAAAAGGATCAGAAGCAAGTTTTAGGTTAACAGGCTATCATTTGTTTAAAAAACAAAACTAAATACATGATTTTTTTAATATATGATTTAAGTCTGTTATAAATGTTTCAAAATAAGATTAAGATCAGTCTGTGGGGTGCTGGAGAGATGGCTTAGTGGTTAGGACCACCACTGCTCTTCCAGAGGACCCAGGTTCATTTCCCAGCACCCACATGGCAGCTCACACTTGTCTGTAACTCCAGTTCCAGGGCTTCTGACACCCTCACACAGACATATATGTAGTGAACATAAATAAAAAATAACATATTTTAAAAACTGCAAATAACTTCCCCACCAGTGATGTTTGAATGAGTGATCCAGTTTCTCTTTTTAGCAACTATGTTCATAATAGACCAAAATGAAAGCAACCCAGATGTCCTTCAGTGAATGAGTTTTTAAAATGAAAGCAAAGTTTTAAAAAAGAGGGGTTCACTGTGGTGGTACATTTAGAATCCCAGCCCTCAAGAGTTAGAGGTGAAAGGAATAGAAGTTCAAGGCTAGCCTGAGCTACATAATAAAATCCTGTTTCCCAAACCAGAAAAATCTAACATCTCTCAAATCTCTTGGCTTGAGCTATAGCTCAGTAGTAAAGTTTGCCTAGCATGTCTGAGGCTTCTAGGTTAATTTCTGTGGGAAAATACAATCAAAGAGTAGAAATTAAAGAGACCAAGTGTGGGGTATTTACCTGTAATACTAGATGTGGCTGGAGAAACAAACACATTCAAGTCCTGCCTAGGCTAATAGTGAGAACCTGTCTCATAAAAGGGGCTGGAGAGTTGGCTTTTCTGTCTCTCAGATAATCATGATCTCTTTAAGAATGGAAACATGGCCCATGACAAGTAAGGCTGGTCTGATTTCCACAAGCTAATAATGTTTGAAGAAAAGGAAGAGTGGCTGGGACTGAGGTTCGGTAGTAGTGTACTTGCCTTGTGTGTGTTGTGTCACCCTAAGTTCAATCCCCAGTCAGGCAGCAAGAGAAGAAAGAACAAAGGCATCGGGTGGTGGTCTCCAAGAGTAAATGGGAACGGTACCCAGTTATGTACCTAGTGACATAAGGGAGAACCTAGGTCTGGAATTCTAATGTTTCTTTGCCTGAAGCATGCTAGACTTGCAGGCCCCTAGGTTGTCAATGTTCTACACTTACAGAAGTGCTGTTGAAAGGGAAGCCAGAGATCTGAATTGAAACGGCGGTGGTGAGTTCATGTCCTCAAAACTCCAGGTTTGCCTCTTTATTTAAAATTTGATGAATGCCTACAAGGTTTGCATTGTGGCATTTAAATTGACAACAGGCAACAACTTAGTCCATCATCACTGGTAGTATTGTAATTGGGATCTCCGAATTGAGGCCAGCTTGGTCTACATACCAAGTTTATGCCACCCACAGCTACAAAGTGAGACCCCCGTCTCAAAAGCAAAACAGAAAGCACTTTCCTATAACCCAGACTAGCCTTGAGTTTACTGTTACTGAACTGCCTTGAACTTCTGACCCTTCCTCTGTACCTTCCAGTATGCCAGCAGTCTCTCTAACAATGCTGGATAAGGAAGTAAGGGAATAAAAACTAAAGAAGCCTCACAGTAAGTGAGGCGTTGAATTGTGGCTCAGTTGGTACAGTGCTTGCCTTGGCATGCACACAGCCATGCGTTTAAATCCCCACACTACAAAAACGGGTCCTTCTTGTAATCCTACCATTTACTAGGTGGAGGCAGGATAATTCAGAGGATGAAAGTCATCCTCAGCTACATAGTAAATTTGAGTTTAGCCTGATCTACACTCTGCCAACGGGCTATGCCCCAGTCCTTAATGGACTGGCAGTCATTCCTTGTGAGATTTTTTAGTATTCCTGGTGGAAGAGTTGACATAGATGCTCATCCTGTCCTGGGCTTGGATCTCAGAATTCCCCATACCACAATGGTCCTGGAATTCTCTGCCCAGATAGTTTATGAACTTTTAAAGGAATGAAGGCAGAAAAATAAAGACACTCATGGCTCACAGAGCTTCAATTTGCATGCACTAGTCTCTTATCACATATCATTAAACCAAGTGTGTGGCCCTTCTAAGCACATTGCCCTGTGTGTGAGTAGAAAGGGAATGAAGGTGGCCCTGGGCATAGAAGAAAGGTAGGTATAGATGCTGCTGGCCCACTGGCCATTTCCAGCTCAGTGCTAGCAACCAGATGATGAGGGTCAAAGGTGAGAGGAGAATGGAACAGAAGCACAAAGAAAGCCATGATGAAAGAGCAGAGCAGATGCTGACTTTTTAGCTTTGCAAATCTGTATCCTGTCTATTAGCCACATTCTGGCATATATCCAGCAGCCCTGCTAGGAGCACATGCTGTGTGTGTGTGGAAAGGATGCCTCTCTCTTTAGACACTCTGCTGCCACCTGTTGGAAGATGGTTACAGTAACTATGCAAATTAATGAGACCTAGTTGATGGAACAGTCTGTACAAAAGTTAGTACAAAAGTTTGTAGGCAGCCTATGCTATGTGCTACCCTCAGGGTGTTAGGAGCCAGAGGCACAAGACTAATTTGCAACCTGAGGCAAGTTTGATGCCAGTCTGGGCAACCTGGAACCCTATCTCGAAAGACCAAACAACAAATCCTAAAATCGTCCATTATAAGTTGTATTTTGAGTTTTGTCTATCATGAGCCATAATGTAACCACTACTACAAGATACATGACAATTTCATCACCCTGTTTCAAAGTCTTTCAGAATTGCAAAATTGCAATGTGGCACCATATGCCTTTTAACCCCAGCACTCTGGAGACAGAGACAGGTAGATAGGTATGAGTTTGAAGCCAGCCTGGTTTATTTAGGGTTTCAGGCCAAGCCAGTCAAAGATACATAGTGAGACCCTGTCTCAAAAAATAATAAAAATCGGGCTAGAGAGATGGCTCAGCAGTTAAGAGCACTGACTGCTCTTCCAGAGGTCTTGAGTTCAATTCCCAGCAACCACATGGTAGCTCACAACCATCTGTAATGGCATCTGATAACCTCTCCTAGTCTAAAGATAGTAACAGTGTACTCACATACATGAAATAAATAAGTCTTTGAAAAAAAATTATAAAAATCTTTCGGTTACAGCTAAATATATCTCCCTTTGGGATCCGGTCCAAAGCCTTTCATTTCTCCCTCGCTACACCATTCGGCCTTTCACAGGACGCTCTTGTCCCCAAGCTGATGAGAATAACAGTGCTACTGTATTCACAGTCTAAGGAAAAAGGCTGGGTGCAGCACACAAGAGGCCATCTGGTCTGATTCTGAAAAGCTTTTTAGTCCAGTGGGACATGGGAGGAGGGGAAGGGCTGAGAGAAGCAACTGTTAGTGTTTTTTTGGGCTTGGAGAGCCAAAGATACTCCTCTGCTTTCTGGGTCTGACCACCCCACCCTACATCAGCGTGCGCGTGCACGCACGCGCACACACACACACACACACACACACACACACACACACACTCACTCACTCATACAAGCACATCTACTTACAAGATCAGTCCTGTACCTGAATATTCACTCATACAGAAAGAACCTCAAATGTGTACTTACATATACACATTCACATGTTCATATACTACTTTTGGGAAAGTTGTAACACCTGGTGATGTAACATTTTCTCCTGTTTCTCAATTCATCCTCTCATTTGCAGCATCAGAAGTGGCCTGAGGCTGACTGATTTTGGGAGGTTCCTTGCTGCTGTCAGTTACGTGCCTAAAAGGTTAAATAAAGAATGAAACAGCCATGCGGTGATGGCGCATGCCTTTAATCCCAGCACTTGGGAGGCAGAGGCAGGCGGATTTCTGAGTTCAAGTCCAGCCTGGTCTACAGAGTGAGTTCCAGGACAGCCAGGGCTACACAGAGAAACCCTGTCTCGAAAAACAAAACAAAACAAAAAGAATGAAGCAGAGGTGGTTGCTGGTTCAGCGAAGGAGCTGGCACATAATTGTTCTCCAGGAATCAGCCTTGTTAAGAGAAAGGGCCTCCATCTAGATAGTGACCAGGCTATGAGGTGGGAGACCGTTAGAAAAAACAATAAACTGGACAATGCTGGCAGCACATACCTTTAATTCCAGCACAAACAAGCAGAAATAGGCAGATCTCTGAGTTTGAGGCCAACCTGATATACAGAGCAAGTTCTAAGCCAGGGCTACACAGAGAAACCCTGTCTTGAAAAAGAAAACAAACAATAACAAGAGAAAACAATGTGGCTAGGGAGAGTACTCAGTAGTTGGGAGTGCTTTTCTGCTCTTCCAGAGATTAGGATTTAGGCTCCTAGCACCCAAGTCAAGTAGCTCACAACCTCCTGCCTCCAGCTCCAGGCAATTTTAATAGCTTCTGGCTTCCTCAAGTGCTAGCACACAGGCACACAAATAGCATATGCGAAATAGTTTAACAGGAGCTTAAACAGGAAAGAGACACTTTTTTAAAAATTTATTTTTTCATTTTGTGTATATGAGTACACTGTAGCTGTCTTCAGACACACCAGAAGAGGGTGTCAGACCCCATTGCAGATGGCTGTGAGCCACTGTGTGGTTGTTGGAAATTGAACTCATTACCTCTTGAAGAGCAGTTAGTGCTCTTAACCACTGAGCCATCTCTCCAACTCAGAGACACTTTTCCTTTAAAACCTGGAGAGGAGTCTGGGCAGTGGTGGTGCACACCTTTAATCCTGGGATTCTTTGATCCTGAACCAGGCAGGGTTCAGTTGCCAGCACCCAAATGAGTGGCTCACAATCATGTATTCCAGTTCCAAGGATTTCAACAGACTCTTCTGACCTCTGTAGGCATCAGAAACATAGTGCACATATATGCAGACAAAACACTCATCAATTTTTTTTGTTTTTTTGTTTTTTTTTTTTGTTTTTTTTTTTTGTTTGTTTGTTTGTTTTTTTGAGACAGGGTTTCTCTGTGTAGCCCTGGCTGTCCTGGAACTCACTCTGTAGACCAGGCTGGCCTCGAACTCAGAAATCCACCTGCCTCTGCCTCTCGAGTGCTGGGATTAAAGTCATCAAATCTTAAAAAGAAGAAGGAAAAAAAAAAAACAAAAACAAAAAACAAGGGGAGTTTTATTAAGAGGTTTAGTTCACAGTTAGAACAAAAGTGATCCAGATGGAACTGCCATAATAAGGATGGCCGATAAAGGCTCCTCAAAAGAGCCTTCAGAGAAATCATTGAACAAACAAAACATCCGAGTGTGTTCATTTTCTGGGGCTCATGGGTTTTTTTTTTTTTTTTTAGCATGAAACAGTCTGGGATTACACATGTGACAAAAGAACGTGGAGGAGCCAGGTCCTGGTTAGGACCACCCATTAGCACAGCACTGCCTTTTAACTTTGCTCCAGGCAGGGAGTTTTGCAGGGTGTGGCCTGATTTTTAATTCTTTTAGAACATGTGTTGTTGAGAGACAGGAGCACTATTAATAAGCAAGGTGTTGAGGGCAAGTGGGACAGTAGGGTGTGGAAACATGAGATATGTATGACTTCTTAGGTAAAAAATCAGAGCTGGCTATGACCACTGAGCATGGGGTCACATGCCTATAACCTTACCACTCCAGAGACTGTAACCTAAGAGCCTGGGCTGCATAGTGAGACCGTGTCAAAAAAATAAATTAAGCCGGGCAGTGATGGTGCACGCCTTGTATCCCAGCACTTGGGAGGCAGAGGCAGGCGGATTTCTGAGTTCGAGGCCACCCTGGTCTACCTAGTGAGTTCCAGGACAGCCAGGACTATATAGAGAAACCCTGTCTTGAAACCCCCCCCCAAAAAATAATAATAATAAAATAAATTAATAAAACACCAAACTGTCTTGGTGAAGGATAGTTGGATTCCTTTGTTTCCAAAAGCAGAACTCTTCTTGGAGCAAATACTATGTTTTTGTTTGTTTGTTTTGTTTTTAGATTTTTAAAAATTTTGATTTTATGAGTATGTGTGTGTATTGGATTGTTTTATGTCAAACTTGACACAAGGTAAAGTCATCTAAAAGGAGGGAACCTCAATTAAGAAGATGCCTGCAGCCAGGTGTGGTAGTGCACACTTTGTGGGTGGCTCTCTGAGTTTGAGGCCAGCCTGGTCTACAAAATGAGTCCAGAACAGAGATACATAGAGAAACCCTGTCTCAAAAACCTGAAAAAGAAAAGAGAGGGGAGGGGGGAGGGGGAGGGGGAGGAGAAGGGGGAGGGGGAGGGGGAGAGGGAGAGGGAGAGGGAGAGGGAGAGGGAGAGGGAGAGGGAGAGGGAGGAGAGGGAGAGGGAGAGGGAGAGGGAGGAGAGAGGGAGAGGGAGGAGAGAGGGAGGAGGAGAGGAAAAAGGCCTCTGTAAGATCAGTCTGTAGGCAAGCCTGTAAGGCATTTTATTAATTAGTGTTTGAGAGAGGAGGGCCTAGCCCACAGTGGATGGTTGGCCCTGGGCTGCTGGTCCTGGGTTCTATAAAGAGTCATGTGGAGCAAACCATTAAGCAGCACTCCTCCATGGCCTCTGCATCAGCTCCTGTCTCCAGGTTCCTGCCCTGACTTCCTTCAATGATGAACAATGATATGGACGTGTAAGCCAAATAAACCATTTTCTCCTAAATTGCTTTTGGTCATGGTGTTTCATTAACAGCAATAGAGACCCTAACTAAGATGGTGTTTTGTGTACATGTATGTCAGTGTACAGTGTGTGTACAGTGCCCTCAGAGGCCAGAAGAGGAGGTTGGATCTTCTGGGACTAGACTTATAGCTGTGAGCCACTGTGTGCATGCTGGGAACTGAACCCAAGTCCTCTAAAAGATCAAGTGCTCTTAACCACTGGACCATCTCTCCAGTCTCTAAATACTATCTTAAAAAAAAAAAAAAAATTAGGGTCTCATGAGGCTGGAGAGTTGGCTCAGCAGTTAAGAGTACTGGCTGCTTTTCCAGAGGACACAGATTCAATTCCCAGCACCCACATGGCAGCTCATACTGTCTGGGGCTCTAGTTCCAAGACTTCTGACACCCTCACATAGACATACATGCAGGCAAAACACAAATAAACATAAAAATAATTTTAAAAAATAGGGTATCAGCCTAGTTCAAGCTGACCTTGAACTCTCTATTTAACCAAAAATGACTTTGAATTTCTGATCCTCCTGCATCTACCTCTTGAGTACTGGGATTACAATAATGCCTGCACTGCTGTCTCATTCCTGCCATGGTGAGGACAGAGTGCAGGGCTTTCTACCAAGTGAGCTGTACCCAAGTCTGCCTGGTTTCTGTCCGTCCCTCCGTCTGTCTGTTTACCTAACTCTATCTATCTATCTATCTATCTATCTATCTATCTATCTATCTATCTATCAATCTATCAATCATCTATTTTGCTTGTTTGCTTTTGTTTTTGTTCTGAGATAGTGTTTCTCTGTGTAGTCTTGGAACCCGCTCTGTAGACCAGTCTGGCCTTGAATCCAAAGAGATCCTCTGCCTCCCGAGTGCTGGGATTAAAGGTGTGTGCCACCACCTCCCGGCTGGTTTCCTTCTTTTTAAAGGCTTGATGATTCTATTGTAGGGTATACCACATCATCCATTAATCTTCAAGTGGACATTTGGATTGCTTCTATGTTTCAGCTTTTGTGTACTTTCTTTACACTTTTTTTTTTTAAATCCAGGTCTTTGCACGTGCTAGGCAACTGCTCTACCACTGAACTACCTCAGCCCTTTGTTTGCTTTGAGGCAGAGTCTAGCTACATAGCCCAAGCTGGTATTCTACCTCTCTGTTCCAGGTTATAGGCGTGTGCCATGGTACTCTATATACCTTGCTGTGTATATGTGTGTGGGCATGCTTGCAAGCATGTGAAACAGATATTTTATGTAACTGTCTATGTATCTATGCATGTAGGTAGTATGTATGTACGTAGTATGTATGTATGTATGTATGTGATTTGAATCGAGAGAGAGAGAGAGAGAGAGAGAGAGAGAGAGAGAGAGAGAGAGAGAGAGGAGGGTGTCTGGTATAATTTTTGAAAGTCCATATGTAGCTAAGGATGACTTTGAACTCTTAATCTCAGCTTCCCATCTCTCCCTGAGTGCTAGAATTACACTTAGTTTGTGTGATTGAATTCAGAGCTCTCTACTAGCCAAACTATATCCTTAATCCTTTTTTTTTCCTAAGTGAATTTGCTTGTTTTAAAATATTGTTTCAATTTTTGTATACAAGTGTTTGCCCGCATGTGTGTATGTATACCACATATGTACTGATTTCCTGGAACTGGAGTCATATACTGCTGTGAGCTGCCATGTGGGTGTTGGGAACTGAACCCTGGTCTTCTACAAGAGCAGCAAGTACACTTAACTGCCAAGTCATTGCTTCAGTTCCTGGTTTTTGTTTTAATTTGTTTTTTGTTTGTTTTGTTTTTATTTTTTTATTTTTATTTTTTGGTTTTTCGAGACAGGGTTTCTCTGTGTAGTCCTGGGTTTGTTTTGTTTTTAATTAAAAAATATATGTGTATATGTATGTGCCTGTGCGAGTTTATGTATATCATGTGTATATGTATTATCAGGTCCATGGAAGCCAGAGGTCATTAGATTCTTTGGCACTGAGTTACAGTTGTGATTTGAATGAGAATGTCCCATATAGGGTTCTATATTTGAATACATGGTCCTCAGTAGGTAGAATTCTTTGGGAAGGATTAGGAAATGGCCTTGTGCCGGGCAGTGGTGGCACACGCCTTTAATCCCAGGACTTGGGAGGCAGAGGCAGGTGGATTTCTGAGTTTGAGGCCAGCCTGGTCTACAGAGTGAGTTCCAGGACAGCCAGGGCTATACAGAGAAACCCTGTCTTGAAAAACAACAACAACAACAAAAAAGGAAATGGCCTTGTTGGGGGAGGTGCCTCACTAGGGCAGCCTTAAGGTTTCAAAAGACTGGTGTCATTCCCAGGGCATCTCTGTTCTGTCCTGTTCTTCCAAATCAAGATGTGAGCTATAGTTCTTCCTACCACCATTTCTTTGCTCTGCTATCATGGACTCTAACCCTCTGAAGCCATAAGCCCAATTAAATGCATTGACTCTTGGTCAAGGTGTTTTGTAACAGCAAGAGAAAAATGACTAAGGCACAGGTGGTTGTGAATCACCTGATACGGTGCTTGAACTGAATTCAGGTCCTCTGGAAGCACTGTGGGCACTCTTAACCACTGGGACATCTCTCCGGCCCCCATTTTTGTTGTTGTTTTAGTTTTTGCTGTTATTTGCTTATTTGCTACAAGATCCCATGTAGCCCAGCTTGCCTAGCTTGCTTTTCAATGAACTAATATTTTTGTATTGATATGTTCCACATTAGTACATATGTAAATCTCTTTCCCTTCTTAAGTTTTCTTTTTCTTCTTGCTTGTTTTCTAGCTGTATAATATTCCTGTGTCTTCATAAACTAGTTTTTCTAAAACCTGTCCTGTTAGCTGAGTAATTTGAATTATTTCCAGTTTTTGCTGTTAGAACCTTTTCTACAATGCAAATATGTAAGTATACAGTTAGTTTTGATGCAAAATGTGTCAGTTTATTTTGGCTGAAAAAGTAGTGTTTAGCTTTGAGTGCATCTTTCCTGCTAGGTCACATTCCCTCTGCTCTTGATCTGAACTACTGTGGTCACTTTTTTTCCTCCCCTCTATTGTAGAGGTGCTCTTGCAGAGTGTAACCCTTCTGTTCTTTTGTACTGCTAGAGAAAATGGAAGGGGAGAGAGAGAGAGAGAGAGAGAGAGAGAGAGAGAGAGAGAGAGAGAGAGAGAGAAAGAGAGAGAGAGAGGAAGAGGGAGGGAAACTGTTTATCAAATATATAAAGCCATGATCATTACTGAGCTACATCTCCAATATTGGCATTAAAAAATAATGATCATGAGGCTGGACAGATGGCTCAGTAGTTAAGAGCACTGGTTGCTCTTTCTATAGCACCTGGGCTCAATTCCAAGCACCCATGATAGCTCATAGCTGTCTGTATCTCCAGTTCTAGGGGATCCCACACTCTTAACACAGACATACAGAACCTCACCACCACCAATGTACATAAAATAAATAAATCATCTAAAAAAAACAAGCTTATTTATTTATTAAAAACAGGTCTCCTGTATTCCTGGCTGGCCTTGATGTAGAACAGGCTTGTGTAGAACAGGCTGGCCTTAAACTTACAAAGAGTTGTCTGACTTTCTCCTTCCAGTGCTGGGATCAAAGGTAAACCTTAACACTAAGGGAAGTTAACCTTATTTTTATTTGTATACAGTTTTGCCTCTATGTGTGTTCCATATGTGTGCAATGCCAGTAGAGGCCAGAAGAGGGAATTAGATTTCCTAGAACTTGGGTTACAGATGGTTGTTAGCCATCTCGTGAGTGCTGGGAACCAAACCCAAGTCCTTTGGACAAGCAGGCCATCTTTTCAGCCTTAATTTGTTTTTCTTTCTTAACTGTTCTGATCTAGGAGTTACATGAAAACACTTCTGTTAGCATGCCATTGGTGGGAACTAGTCAGATTCAAGGAAAACAGAAAAGGCACGTGTCTTCTAGGGACAGATCTACACACGATGGAAAGAGGAATGTGATTTTTATAGTGAACTTCAAGCACCACTTACTATCTTTTTCCCAATCTCAACCTCTCAAGCCACCCTAGCCTCCTTACTGATCCAGGAACATTCCAGACACACACTGTCTCACACTCATTTCTGCAATTATGTCCCCTCAGATATTCACTTGCTTGCTAATATCCTTCATGCTGAATTGGGCACCCTGGGTTGCATTTATAAAAAACATATTGTATATTAGACTGGTAAAAAGGCTCAGTTGGCAAAGTTGCTTGCTGCTAAACCTGATGATTAGAGTTCTACCCTGAGAACCCATGTCATCAAAGGAGAAAATGGATTCCCCTAAATTTTGACTTCCACACGTGTAGCATTGCATGTACACACAGACATACTCACACACTCAAATATAAATATAATAAATATATTCTTATATATAAAGAGTATATTATAGTCATGCTTGGTGGTACATATTCATAATTCTAGCACTTGGAAGGCTGAGGTGGGAGGATTTTAAGTTGGAGGCCAGCCTGAGCTTCTTAAGCAATTCCAGGTCAATCTGGGTTATATATAGAGACCCTGTCTCAAACAAAACAAAGTAAGCACATGAAGCTCTCAATATTTAAATTTCTTTCCCACTAATTCTTCAGTTAATTTCTGAATCTGCACTATAATCTGTTGGGAGGTAAGAATAGCTAGTCTTGGTTGGGAGAGGTTAACTGGTATCCCTCTTTTACACAGCTAGGAATAGTGGGGCAGGGATTTAATCACTAACTAGTAATATCCAGACCTTATGACTCTCTAAGAAGCAATCATTCTGCTAAGCATATTTCCTGCTGGGAAGAAGATCACTTTACAGTTGAGTATTCTGGGCCTCTGAGCAAATTAATACAGGCATAGATTTGTTTTCCACTGGTGTTTTCATGTGTTGAGTTAGTATGAGAGACGTCTTCTAGCAGCTGGCCAGCCTAGATAGAAAGTTTCTGGACTTTTAAACTGAGGACATTTAGTTTTTTGTTTCTTGTTTTTAAATATATATAATAAGCACATGGTCACTGTCTTCAGACACAACAGAAGAGGGCATCAGATCCCAGATCCCAGTAAAAAAGATTGTGAGCCACCACGTGGTTGCTGAGAATTGAACTCAGGACCTTTGGAAGAGCAGTCAGTGCTCTTAACCACTGAGCCATCCTGCACCCCTTGTTTTGTTTTTTTTGAAACAAAGTTTCTCTTTGTATCCCTGGTTGTGCTAGAACTCTGACTAAACTGTCCTTGAACTCACAGGGATCCACCTGCCTCTGCCTCCCCAGTGTAGGGTTAAAGGCGTGCACTATCATTGTTTGACTTTTTTTTTTTTTCTCCCTTTTTAATTGAAAAATTTACCAAGTCTCTTCTATATCTTTGTCCGAGTGAGCCTTTAATTTTACCTGCTTTGTACACATTTCCTGGCACTTGAAACCTTTCTTGCCTCAACCCTTCTCTCCCTCTGTTTTCTAATTTCAATCCCTTTTAATTCTCTGTCTCTATTTGCTATGTTGTTGTTTGTTTTAGACAGTCTGTACTGTATGGCCAGGCTGGCTTCAGATTCACACTCCTTTTGCTTGGCCTCCAAAATGCTGGCATTATAGGTTTGCTCCATTATACCTGGCTTTCCTCAATGCTGCCTAAGTCTCTGACTTTTCCATTCTTTGTTGTGGGCACACATTTGAGCCTCTGGATCACTAGAAGCCTTCCCTGACCATGCCCCAACACTAAGAGGCTTTCTTTTCCTTGCCCTATTAAGCTCTCTGAGCCCCCTGCACAGACTTTGAGTCCCAAGCATGTAGGATAAAGTAGCATCACTTCAGATGAACTTTGTAAAGCCACCCTCTCCTTTTGATTTCTTCCAGCTGTTCAGGTTAGATACAGGGAGCAGATGCTATGGTTTTCAATGATGTTGGCTGTGACCTCTCAACCAACCTCCCAAAGGGATCCAGTACTTGAGAGAGAAATACTGGGGACAGAACCCAGGAGAGAGCCCAGGTTCGGCCCTTGGGGAAGCCAGTTGCCTTCTATAGTCCTTAGCTGGCTGCCTGCCAGAGCAGACCTTGAGCAGAGCACACCATTCTGTGACAACAATGATGATGTATAATATTTATGGAGAACCTTCTATGTTCTGGATATAATCCTCACCACTTAACCTATACATGCATTTATTTTATGCTTTTACAAATATCATGCCTGCTGGCACCTAGAAATTACATAAGTAACTTGCCAATATCACATTGTACATTATAAAAGTCAGGATTCAAACCGGGGGATTGTTTCTAGAGCCCATGCTAGCAGCCACTACGGATTCTCTTTCTTGGTCTCTGATGTTACAGTAAAGACCTACCTGAGCCTGGTGTGATGATGCAGGCCTTTAAGCTCAGCACTGAGCAGGCAGAAGTAAGAGTATTGCTACAAGTTAATACAAATACATAGCAAGTTCTGGGTCAGGCAGGGCTACAAGTGAGACTATATTAAAAAAAAAAAAAAAAAAAAAACCAAACCAAACCAAATCAACCAACCAACCACCCACCAAAAAAAGACACATCTGCCTAGCTTCTGTAGAAAAATTAAATCAGAGGGTCTGTACTTTAGACAAGAGACAAGGACCAGGAGGTTTCACTCTGTCTCAGTCACCCCTTTTCTCCTACTAGGAAAGTCTCACTAGAAGGAAGAAAAGAAAGAAGGAAAGAAGGAAAGATGGATAGATGAATAAATGGACGGAGAATTCCGAGAGCGTGAAAAGAAATAAGTGGCGGGGGCCTCTGGGGCTTCGTGAAAGGTGGAGTGATTGGTGCATGGAAGAAGCCCTGTTTGTGGGGTGCGGGCCAGTGAGCTAGCACAGGATCCAAGTGTAGGCTCTGTCTCTTGCATTTCTTCGAGCTTCAGTTTCCCTATCTGTAAATTAAAGGTAAATATAAGATAAACTGACCCACTCTCTCCAAAGAACGGTTTCCTCAGATCTGTTGGGGAAAGCGGACTCTGAGGAGAGGTGACAAGGAGAAGCTACTCTGTGGTGACAGTACAGGAGCAGGATCCGGTGGGCTTCATAGTTTAGTCGTGCAGCTCTATCTCGGTGACACGGCCAGCACGAGCCAGGTCTCAGCTCGACCACCGTGGCCCACTCCTTCCGTACACCGCACCCGATTTCTCTAAAGGGGGGCAGCAGTCGCGGGATCCCGGCAGCTGACCGCTGGCCACTCTGTGGTGACTGCTCTGGAAGCCCAGGCCCCCGGGGCCCAAAGAGCATCACGTCATCCTTTGCGCTCGGCGCCCGCCCCTCCCCGACCGCGCGTGCGCACGCGGTGGTGGCGGGTGGGGGGCCGCGGTGGGGCGGGCGGCCGCTCTCCGCCCTTCCTCAGGCTTGCTCGGGCCGTGGTGCAGAGGACAGCGTCCAGGATGCGGCGCGGGGTGGCCCGGCGCCCCCATGCCCCGGCACGGCAGAGGCGGCCGCTAGGACCCGGCGAGGCCCGGGGGCGGCGGCCCGAGCCTCGGTAGCGGCGGCGAAGGGAGCGGCGGCTGAGGACGGGCGGGCGGCCGGGGGCGGGGGCTCGGCTCCGCGCGGCTCGCCCCGCTCGGCCCGGCGCCATGAGCGGCGGCGGCGGAGGGGGCTCGGCGCCCAGTCGCTTCGCCGACTATTTTGTCATCTGCGGGCTGGACACCGAGACCGGGCTGGAGCCGGACGAGCTGTCGGGTGAGTGCGCGCCTAGCCCGGGCCGGGGCCCTGGGGCCCCGCTTTGTCCCGGGAGTCCATTGAGGGTCGGGCAAGGGGACGGGACGCGGGACCCGCGGGCCTGCTGTCCCCCGCGCGGTGGTCGTCGCGTCGGCAGCCTGGGGAGACGCGGACGCTGTGTGCGCTCAGGAGGTCGAGTGGCTTAGTCCACAAAGAAGGGGCGCTTGCCTTCTAGCACCCTTTTGGGAAGGAAGAAGTTAGCCCACGTCCTAGTGAGAGTCCCACTCAGACTTTTCAAAAGAGCAAAACAAAAACTTGATGAGTTTATTTGGCCTCCTCCCAGGAAGCCGGTGCGACCAGTTCCTCAAAACCGTTATAACTCACTCCTGAGCAGGCCAGGCCCCGGGCTTTTCCTCCACAGCTCTACCCCTCTGGATCAGACATGAAGTGACAAATTGAACTGGGTTACACCAAGAATGATTTCTCCCTTAGCGCTAGAAAAGAACTTGTACCCGTGCCATGCCTTTTTTTTTTTTTTTTTTTTATTCTTTTGAAAGTTAATGTCCTTTACCAGGCGAGGGTCATTTGTGAATGAAGGCAACGTCCCAGAGTTGGACAGGTTGTGCTGTGTTGTGATGCCTCTCAAGTTATCTTTTGAAGAGGAAGTGATGAGGGAGTGACAGTGAGGCCCTAATGAGATTTGGCACCCATTGCTTGAAGGTGTAAGAGTTATAAAAATCCCCGGTGAATTCCTGCGCGCCCGCATTGGAGTTGCAACAGTTTTGAAAAGTTTTTGGGTGGCCAGTAAGCAGGTTTCAGTGGTTGGAGGCTTGTAGTGTTAGACTTTAAAGTTATGTCATGCTGATTTGATGACGGAAACTCCTCTCTCCTTTTAGTCACGATGTGGTGGTCACTGGACACTGTACAGTTTCTCTATTGAAAGTGATCATCCAGTTTTGCAAATCTTTGTTACCAGAAAAAACTCGTTTGTTTATTTCTCCTCCTCGTTTTCCTCTTCTTCCTCCCTCCCCCCGCGCCCCCCTCCTCCAAGCCCTATTTGTATTAAAACACAGTCTGTAGGCCAGGCTGGCTCAAGAGATTTGCTTGCCTTTACTTCTTGGATGATGGTATTAAAGGAGTGCAACACCACCGCCTGGCAAAATTCCAGTATTTCTTACAGGGGAAAAAAAAAGTGCACACTTCAGATGACAAAACTGGATTGTCTTTTAAAAATATGAGAAAATGATGCCTTATAAAACATCCTGGATTGCTACTAGCTAAGCCTTTTGTTGTTCTGGCTTTGGCTTTAATATTCCAAGCTCACCTTTTTACGTCGTCTCTGAAAGTACATCCGGATGTTGTCATCTGTTTCATATGTATTAACTTTAGAATTGTGGATGATGTAGTTGTTGGAATGCAGTTCTAGGCATTGGTGCTGGAGGGGATCTGAGAGGGAAATGAGGCCCAAAAGGACAGCAGGGCTTCTATTTTTTTTTTTTTTTTTTTTTTTTGGTTTTTCGAGACAGGGTTTCTCTGTGTAGCCCTGGCTGTCCTGGAACTCACTCTGTAGACCAGGCTGGCCTCGAACTCAGAAATCCACCTGCCTCTGCCTCCCAAGTGCTGGGATTAAAGGCTTGCGCCACCACCACCCGGCTAGGGCTTCTATTTCTTGACTCTTGGTCCAGTGCTTCTTTGGTGACATGCCATACCACAGTTGCCTCTCTGGAGGTCTTTAGAAAACAGTAACATGGTCACTGGTGCACATCTGTAATCCCAGCATTTGGGAGGCAGAGGCAGGAGGATTGCCACAAGTTTAAGGTCAGACTGAGCTTCATAGTGAGACCCTGGTCAAAAAGAAGAAAGAAAAGCAAACTAACATGTTGAGAAGGGTTAAAAATAACAGTTTTTCTGGATGAAAGAAGAAACTCAAAGGTAGAATAAACTTATTTTTATGGTGTACTATTATTGAATGTTTGTTAAGTTGTGTAGCTGTTTGGTCTTAGAAAGTAAGACAGCCTTAAGAGGTGGTGTAAGCCTGTGAGATCCTGTTTCAGAAGCAGGAGGATCTGGAGTTCAAGGTCATTCTCAGTTTAAAAAAAAAAAGAAACAAAGGAACTAGGGAGTGTTTGGGTTAGAGTGGACAGATCTGTTTTGCTATTAGCTGTATTTGTGCCTGGGGCAAATTAGATAACCAGCACAGAAACTAGAGAGGCCTTAGGTAGACCTGGAAACTTAAAAAGCATTCACCAAAAAAAAAAAATGTTACCCCTTTTTTAATGAATGTCTGTTAATTATCTGGCTTCTCAGCAAGCTAAAATTATATCCCTGTATAAGCTTATGGGAGAATAAAGAAGGGAATGAGTTGTATAATGTGTGAGAAGGGCGTTGTGTATATTTTTAAATTTGGTTGTAGTAGTGTATTGCCAAGGCCATATATCCAATGGCTGGCTTGCTTTTGTTAGAACAAACAGTGATTGAGGGATTTTTTTTTTTCATCCTTCTTTTCTTTTCTGGTGGGTTGATTGGGGACTTTGGATGACCTCGGGGGATTCAGAGGACAATACAACAGAATACAAATAACTCTCCATGCAGAGAATCTCTAGAGTAGTTTTCCCTCCTTAGCCTGCCTGACTGCTCCCAAATTGGTGATGTCATGGTCATTGAAACTGTATGAAGTTAGGAACTGCACTCAGACTCTTCTGAGAGGAACCTGTATTCTTTTCTCTAACTTAAGTTGTGTTTCTCTGGCAGTTCCTGAATACTCAGACACACAAAACAAAACAAGCTATATCCAGAAAAAGCAAATCAAAAATGCTTTGACAAGCCTGGATAGTGATCTACATCTGTAACCCTAGCACCAGGGAGGTTTAAGATGCAGGAGGGTTAGAAGTTTAGGGTTGTCCTTGTCTACTTAGTTTATTCTGGGCTACATGATACCGGCATCTTAAAAAAAAAAAAAAAAAAAAAAAAAAGAAACCAAAATAAAAAATACTTCTAAGTAATTTTATCATCTAGAAGGTAGAGACAGGTGAGTGTGAGTTCCAGACCAGCCTGGCTGCTTAGTGAGACCATGTTTTTAAAAAGCAGAAAGTAAAAATTAAAATTAGGGGAGAGAAAAAAAAAAACCATTTACAGTCTTTCTATGCTGACACGATGAAGGATCTAGAAGTCTGAGATGCAGTAAGTAGTTGTGACCTGAGAGGTGAGTGTGGGCTGAAAGATAAGATTGCTGGTAGTCACGTGAAAAGAAAGGCGCCACACTGAAAGAACACACTGAAGTCATCTCAGAACGTTACCTTTTGAAGAGTGATAAAATTCTGTCTAGAA
Organism: Arvicanthis niloticus; assembly: GCF_011762505.2. Lineage (NCBI taxonomy): Eukaryota > Metazoa > Chordata > Mammalia > Rodentia > Muridae > Arvicanthis > Arvicanthis niloticus. The sequence continues at coordinate 77,758,784 of NC_047658.1, read as the reverse complement.
AATTTAGAGCAGAGGACTGGGCAGGTCATAATGCTTAGATGTACCAACCAGTGAGAATAAAATTGTTTTTCTTTTTGAAGATGAAGTCTTGCCATGTAGGCCAGGTGAGTCTTTAAGCAGACAGCTCAGGCTGTCCTTAATCTAGGATTTATGTGTGTGCCTTTGCACCTAGATAAAATAGCAACTTGAAAGACCATGAAGTGTCAGACAGGGAAGCATACTTAGAGATCATATAAACTTCTGATTATACAGATGAGACACCAGAGGAAGGTAGAGATTATTTGTTTCCTGTGCCACAGTTCATTTGTCTTTTCTGCTATTTAAGTGATGATTTTACACCTTACAATAGTCTAATGGGGATGGGAGAAGTAAGATATTTGTCTGATGGAGTAGCAGCAGACATCATGGCCTTTTATTCAAGCTCAGATTATTATTTTTTTGGTTTCCTAATTGTGATAGAGGCTCATTGTAGCCCAGGCTAGCCTCGAGACTTTAACCCTTCTGCCTCTGCCTGCATGAGTTAGATGTGTAGCTATACCTGACTCTATTGTTTTTGTTTGTGCCCGATTAATACTCTGTGACATAAAACATAGTATTAGTTGACTAGTACTTAAGTTGTTCCTACTTTTTAATTATTATAAATAATGTTGGTATGAACATTTGCATACATGGTTTCGGTGGGTATATGGTTTTGTTTTCCTTGGCTTGTGTACCTAGGAATGAAATTGCTAGGTCATATAGAAACCTTGTTTAGCCTTTTGAGCAACTGCTTGCTAGTTTGATTTCCAGATTGCACTACCAGTTAATATTTCCACAACATCCAAGTCTTCCCAACAGTACAGTCTTTCTGGTTTGTTTGTTTGTTTGTTTGTTTTTTCGAGATAGGGTTTCTCTGTGTAGTCCTGGCTGTTTTGAGACAGAGTTTTACTCTGTAGCACAGGCAGACTATCTTGGGACTTAATATGTAGCCCAAGTTGGCCTGGAACTTACAATGATCCTCCTACTTCCGCCTCCTGAGAGCTAGGATTACATTATGACCACCTGAACTGGCTGAATGTCTTTTTGGTTATAGACATCCGTCCTGCCTGTGTGATGTGAGTTTTGATTCCTGACTGCTAAAGAAGGATGTGTTATTTAAAAGAAATAGACTGTCTCTCATTTTATAGAGATGAAGCTTGAGAGGTGAGTGGTAGTGCATGCTTGTAATCTCATCACTGGAGGTGGAGGCAGTAAGTACATCCCAAGTTCCAGCTCAGCTTGAGCTATGTAGAGAGACTAACCCCCTCCATCCCCACTCTCTACTCCTCCCCCCACCTCCCAGAAACTTGAAGAATTGGCTGGGTATGTGAATCAGTGGTTGAATGTTTGTCTAACATACATGAAATTCTGAGTTCAATCCCCAGAAACGTAACTACCACAACACATGTTTGGTGAGTTTCTTCAAACTGGGAGTTGATTGAATGAAATGTACTTTGATTTTCCTCTACCAGTCTGGTGGGTTCCAGGTCAATTCTCTTATAATCATCATCTGTGTCTCAGCCCTGAAGCCTAGCTTACTAACTACAGGAAACTCCTATCCTGAGAGCTTACTTCCAGCTTCTGTCTAAAGTTAAGGCTGCTGTCTTCAATAGGGGGATACTTTCAAAGTAAGGTCATATGTTTCTTTTGTAAGGTAGAACAAAGGAAGGAGTCTGGAAGTGGCTAACACTTAGGACATAATGAAGAAACAGCCCAAGGCAATTTCAAACATACAGAATTTGTTTGGAGAGACTGACTTGGTAGAGCCTTGACTTCCTCAGGGGGTGATGAGGATCACTTGGAAAGTGAGTGGGCTTTACTTTAATGACTTTGGGCTCTGCTCCTCTTAGGAGGAGATCCTGAGTCAGTGTTTGGTGCTTAAATATGTTCTCCTATATTCTGTTCAGTTCCTTCTTTCCTTCTTTCCTTCTTTCCTTCCTTCTTTCCTTTCTTCCTTCTTTCCTTCCTTCCTTCCTTCCTAGGTTGAAAATAGTTTCTTTGCCTAACATCCTTTTCCAAGCCCATATCCTTTTAGAAACTCACTTTTTGGTTAAGTCTGGTAGAAGGTGTAGTTGGGCTTTGCTTAGCTCTTTGACTGTGCTGTTGCTGTAATTATTGTCAGAAGAATGTGGTGCTCTCTGAGGAACTTCCGGTCAGAGGAGGGGAGCCTGTGCTCTGTTTTAGATTCCTCCAGGTATGGAACAGTGTGAAAGGCTTGCCTGATGTTCAGAAGCTGGTGATTTCTTGTGGAATTCAGTGATGAAATTTTGTCATTACTAAACTTTTAGGTTTACTTCTTCAAAGTTATTGAGTGAGGTAAATATTAGTAGAATGACCATATTCCAGGTGTTTTGTGATTTTAAATCTTTTATTGCATTTATTTTTGGGTATATGGGTTATATGTATCACAGAATATGTGGGGAAATCAGAAGACAGCTTTGGAGTTGATTCTCCTGCCACGTAGGTTCCAGGGATCAAATTCAGGTCATCATGATTGGCAGCAAGTCCCTTTACATGCCAAGCTATCTTGCTGGCCCAGTTGTTAATTTATAATAATAAATTATTGTTATTATTATTAGAGTTAGGATTTGCTTTGTAGCCTTGGCTGGTTTAGAGATCACTATGTAAAACAGGCTAGTCTCAAACTCACAGAGATCCACCTGCCTCTGCCTCTCAAGAAAGGCATGTATGTACCCACTTTGCCCAGCCAGTTGTTGATTTTAGCTTGGATTATGAGTCTGTGAGGTGCAGGATCCAGCATGGTGGACAGTAAGAAGATGTGCCACTTAAGGAAAGAAGAGTTTATTTTGGCTCACAGTCTGGCGTGATCTATCATGGCAGGGAAATTATTATGGTGGAAGCATGAGGCAGCTGGCCACTTCATCTGCAGCCAGGAAGCAAAGAGACGGTGCTGATGCCCAGTCCACATTCTCCCTTTTTAAAAGTTAGGCTTGGTCTCTGGCTGAGGGATGGTTCTAACTGAATTTGGGTTGGTCCTCCCCACCTAGTTAATCCTCTCTGGAAACATCCTTGAAGACATACACATCTTTGTGCATAGGTGATTCTAAATTCAGCAATGAGGATGATCACCTGTAGTCAGGTCAAAATGTTTTCTAGGCAGGACAGGCATGGTGTTGTATACCTGAGCAGAGGGAGACAGATCTATGAGTTCAAGATAGCCTGGTCTACATAGTGATAGTTCAGACCAGCCAGGGCTACATAAAGAGAATATGCCTCAAAACGAATGATTGCTAGTTCATTTGTGGTCTGCTGCATAGATGGGACAAGCCACTTTAGTCTAAAATGCTGAGTGGCCTAAGCAGTAAGAATGTCTGTGGAGGCTGTTGTCATTTAGCATATTTGAATTCTAACCTTCCCAGGGTGCAAACATGATCACACATTGGTGTATATTGATCCTAGAAAAAAAATATATAGGCTGGGCAGTGGTGGCGCATGCCTTTAATCCCAGTATTTGGGAGGCAGAGGCAGGTGGATTTCTGAGTTTGAGGCCAGCCTGGTCTACAGAGTGAGTTCCAGGACAGCTAAGGCTATACAGAGAAACCCTATCTCGAAAAACAAAACAAACAAACAAACAAACAAACAATATATTATATATATATATATGTATATGTATACATATATATTATATATATATATATATCTCCATATATATGGAGAGAGAGCATGCTAGAAGTCAGAGATGATTCATCACTTTTGCTAGATGATAATGATATTTCTAAATGACTTTAGAGTTTTTTTTTTTTTCTTTTTCTTTTCTTTTCTTTTTTTTTTTTTTTTGGTTTTTCGAGACAGGGATTTTCTGTGTAGCCCTGGCTGTGCTGGGATTAAAGGTATGTGCCACCACTGCCCAGCTTGCAGTATACTTTTAAACCATTTTTATTTAGTTTCACTTTAAATAAAAATCTTCTGTTCAGTGTTACCACAAGTTAAAAAAGTGTTGTTAGTTGGGTGGTGGTAGTGGTGGTGCATCCTTTGATCTCAGCACTTGGCAGGCTCTGTGAATTCAAGGCCAGCCTGGTCTTGATAGAGAATTCTAGGATAGCCAAGGATACACGAAGAAACTCTGTTTCAAACAAAACAAAATAGAATGTTAGAATCCAGGTCTCTGTCTGCTGTCTCATAATTGATGTGACCCTCTTTTTAATTAAGAGGCATCTGACTAGTGATTTGAATCACAGAGTTTGACATGATGTGGCATGTGGGCTTTTTGTGGTTCAGTCTCTAGTTAGTACTTTCGTAGAGTGCAGTGTCAGGAGATCAGATAGATAGATGGCTTGTTTCCTTACATACAGTTGGAGGCCAGCTGTTGGTTTTATTCTCTCCCTTCTCTTATCAGTTTGGAAATCTTAGATCAAAAGTGACTAGGACTTTGGTTCTAAGAAGGTTAGTGTTCCCTCCTCCCCTGAGTGTCTCTGTGCTTGCAGGATGTTTCAGACTTTTTACATGTGGTCTGTTTTCTTTGAAGAAGAAAGAACAGGATTTGCATCTGCTAACCTCAGAAGTCCTTTGGTGTAGTGTGCAGTTCTCATCTTCTGTGTTGGTGGTCAGAGGTTTGCTTATGATTTGTGTGGTCTTGAAACGATATGGGAAATAACCAAGAAACTTTGAGGATTTTTAAAGTCATGGAAACACGAAAAATGACTTAGAAATAATAATCAAGGCCAGGATTCATAAGATAGTAAGTAGCTAAGTTCATCAATAGCAAATTATACTTGTTTTGTTTATTATACATTAGGCTGACATTTCAGTTATATCTAGAGAATTGGTTCTATTGGGGTAAAGCAATGGCTCAATGGTTAAGAGCACTGGCTGCTCTCTGAGAGGACTTATGTTCAGTCCACAACACTCATGTGGCAGTTTACAACCAGCTATAACTCCAGTCCCAGGGCGTCTGATGCCTTTTGGCTGTTGAGGGCACCTTACAGACATACATGCACATAACATTAGAAGAAACAATAGCCATCCTATATGAATGACAAATATACTGAAAAGAGAAATCAATGAAAAAGCTTTGTTCACAAAAAGTACCAAAAAGAGAAAGAAAAAAAGAAAAAGAAAGAAAATGTTTAGTTTTATTTATGTGTATCTGCCTGCTCATCTGTCTTGTCTGTATGTCTGCTTGCCTGTATGTGTACCATGTATGCCATGCCCACTTAGGCCAGAAGAGGGCATTTGATTCTCTGGAACTGGAGGGATAGGTAGTTGTGTGTGCCTGATGTGGATGCTAGGAACTGAACCCAATCCTTTTCAAGTGATCTTAACCACTGAGCCATCTGTCAAGTCTTGAATTCATTCCTTGAAGTCAGAGTATCATTTCTGATCCTTTTTGTTTGTTTGTTTGTTTCTTTGTAATTATAAAAAAATCTTGAAATTTATTATTATTTTATGTGTATGAATGTTTTGCCTGCATTACGTACTACACATGTGCCTGGTGTTCTTGGAGACCAAAAGAAGGTGTCAGGTGTCTTAGAACTGGAGTTATAGATGGTTGTAAGCTCCATATAGATACTGGGAATGGAACCTAGGTCCTCTGGAGGAGCAGCCAGTGCTCTTAATCACCAAACCATCTCTCCAGCTCCTTGTTTTGTAATTTTTAAATGACTTTGTAACATTGTCTTAGCTTAGTTATGTAGCTAGGGATTCATTTTGTTATATACTATTATATTATTGAAAAAAAAATCCACTCTTGCTCTCTCTTGCTCTCTTGTTCCTCTCTTGCACTCTTGGGTACTCTTCCCCTCCCACCCCCCCATCGCCACGTGCTCATGGCGGGCTTCTGCATCTCTACTCTCTCTGCCTCTACTACCCTTCCTCATGCCCTGAATAAACTCTATTCTATACTAAAAAAAAAAAATAAAAGAAAAAAAAAAAAAAAAAGAAAAAGAAAAAAAATCCTAGAGATTTAATTTTAAGGAAGTCTTTCCCCTTACTTTTTCTACTTTTATTTGACCTGATTATTAAAAGGTTTAAATTTTTTTCTGAGCCAATGAGATGGTTCAGCAAGTAAAGGTGCTTGCTACCAAGCCTGGTGTCAAAGGATTCTCATTGTGTAGGGAAAGAATTGATTCTCAAAAGTTATTTGTTCTGTGACACACACATACAATAAATAAATAAATACAATAAACTTTTTAAGAAGTTTAATTTTTCCTGATTATAAAATTCTGATTATTACACAACTTCAAACAATTCAGAGCTATATTAGAAATTTCTCTTGACCTAGAGCCAGCTAGGCAGAGCTCCTCACTGCTGTAAGACATTGGGTTATATAGTAAGTGCTTAATGATGGTTTGCTGTATTATGGGAAGACAGCAGCTTCTTTTCAGATCTTAACTGGTTTTCTGATGTAAGGCATAATATTTAACCTTTTGGAATGCAATAGCTGAACTTTAAATTTTCCTAAGTGCGGAGCAGTGGATGTGAGAGAGGTCTGTCAGAGAGAATAGCAAGGACTATGGTTAAAGTTCTGAATTTTTAAAAGTCTGAGAGTCCAGAGTTAAATTTGGCATTTGAGTGTTAATGAGAGTTTTTGTTTTGGAATCTGATTATTTCATGATTTATACATTAAGGAGATGAACATGTATTTATCTTGCTACATAGCCTAGACTATACTCTCCACTTCTCTATTCTCTTGCATTGGACTGCAGTGTACTGTTATTACAGGCATACCCCACAAGGCCTGGCTGTGTCTTTAATGATTCTATTTAGCCAGTTCTATTGACTCACTCACCTCTCTTCACTCCCATGTCCCTGTTAGGGATTGAACCCAGAGCCTTGCATCTCTCAGACCACCACTCCTACCCATGTCCATTACCCCAGACCTGTCCAGTTTCTTGCTGAGAACTATATGTACAGCCTTTGGAATTTGCCTTGCTTATCAGTGCTGCTTTAAGAGAATACTATAAAGTGCACATATGCATTTCGAACAACTGTGTAGCTTGGGAGACCCAGATCAAAGTGGTTTGGGCATAGTTTTCTTGTATCTGCCTATAGCAGAAGGACAGATGAGCTCTAACTAAGTAAAGCATCTTTTATTTTGTCATTGATCCTATTAAAGAGTAGCTCTCCTGGCTCAATTACCTCTTTTTTTAAGTTAAAAAAAATGGTAATCTCATATAGGTCAGGCTGGTCTTTTACTTATGATGACCTTGAACTTCTGCTCCTCCTGCCTGTTTCTTCCAAGAACTGGGACTCCTAATTACCCATTAATGGTCCCAGTTCTTAATACTGTCATATTGACAACATGTTATTTTGGTGGGGATACAGTGAGACCATAGTAGAAATACAACATATGTAGAGATAATCATCTGCTGAACTGACAGTAATTTGTTAAGCCCTTAGGTCATATATGTCTAAATAGTGTTCAATGCTTAGTCTGGTATTGTCCACTTTCCCTCATTTCTCATGTTTGTGTGAGGACTGTTTTTCCTCTTGCATTTCTGTCTTTTGAAAAGTGGTGCACTTGTTACTCTGTCTAGAAGAATGTTTGTGTTTTATATTGGTTGACTGATCTAGCTTGGTTGGCTTTATTGCTTAGTTATGAGTGTGTGGTGCATTTAGTCAAGGGCATCAACTCAGTTACTTTCTGTAAGGACAGTTTTTGTACTGGCCGCAGCTGACCATCCTGCTCACAAGTACACTGTAGATCCCAGGGAAGTGAGAAGGTGGGGTTACTGTCCTTGTTATCATAGAAAATGAGCAGTGATTCTTTATTGACAAGTTCAGATGCCATCCATCCTCATGTTGAGGTCAGGAAAGGACAGTGCAGCAAATTTAAACTAGCTGAGTTCACACAGAAGAATTAGAAACATGGTCTGTCTCTAAAATCCTGTCACACACATTTGTACTGAAATGCCAGCTTAGTGTGTGACACAACCTTGTTCTCTCTCTTTGGCGGGGGTAGGGAGGTGGGATGGGGGGTGGTACAGCTAGGCATTTATAGTATTCTGAGGAGTTAGACATATTAATCAGTAACTGCATGTAGTGGTGATAATAAAGACTACCAAGGCAACTGACAGAAAAGGCACTTACTTGGGGCTTACAGTTACAGAAGATTAGAGTCCATGATAATGGATTTGAGGTAGTAGCCAAGAGCTCATATATTGAAGTACAAGAAGAGAGAGCTAACTAGAAATGATGTTAGGCCTTTGACTCCTCAGAACTGCCCCCAGTGACATACTTCCTCCAATAACCCCCAATTCTCTCCAAACAGTCACCATCTGGGGACCTAGTATTCAAATGTCTGAAACTTATGGGGGAAATCTCATTCAAAGCACCACAGACATCTTTCTTTCTTTCTTTCTTTCTTTCTTTCTTTCTTTCTTTCTTTCTTTCTTTCTTTCTTTCTTTCTTTCTTTCTTTCTTTCTTCCTTTTTTGGTTTTTCGAGACAGGGTTTCTCTGTGTAGCCCTGGCTGTCCTGGAACTCACTCTGTAGACCAGGCTGGCCTCGAACTCAGAAATCCGCCTGCCTCTGCCTCCCAAGTGCTGGGATTAAAGGAGTGCGCCACCACTGTCCGGCACACAGACATGCTTCTAAGGTATCTTGTCGGCAGTGATGTCCAGCAGACCTCAGAGCTGGGATGGGACATGTCACTAGAAGAGCACTTGCTCAGCACACACAGAACCTTAGGTCAGTCCCCAGCACATGGGTGTGAACAACCACCACAAAGAGAGTCTTTATTTGATTTTCATTCCTCATTTAGCTATTATTGTAGAATTTTGAAGATCTTGTAATCACTGTTTGAGGCACACAAGGCAATGTGTGAGTGAAATTCTCTTTGTGGAGCTCTTTTAAGTGGAAAGAGACAGATATTAAAAGTTAAACTTAGCTCTGCCTGGTGGTGCATGCCCTCTATCCAGCAGAGGCAGGCAGATTAAGGCTAGTCTGGTCTACAGAGAGAGTTCCAGGATAACACACAGAGGAACGGTGTCAAAAACCAAATAAATAAATAAATAAATAATAAAATAAAACTAAACCTAAGGTTGAGGCAAGAAGATTGAGAGTCCAGGGTAGCTTGGGTTTCACAATGGATTCTGGTCTGGACTACATGCTAAGAGTTTGTTTAAAAGAGAAAGAAAAGGAAAGAGAAAAAATGCTCTAAATAAGTAGCATGTAGTGTTGTAAGGGGTGGAAAAGGTCGACAGGATCAGGAGTGTTAGGCCAGGGCAGATGTGGATGTTCATTTTACTTTGAGAACAGAGTCATGTAACCCAGGCTATCACAAACTCTTGACCATTTCATGTCTTATCCTCTAGAATGCTGCACCTCCACCCCAACACACACACACACACACACACACACACACACACACACAGACACACAGACACAGACACACACACAGACACACACACACACAGACACACACACACAGACACACACACACACACACACACACACACACACAGACACACAGACACACAGAGACACAGACACAGACACACACACAGACACACACACACACACACACACACACACACACACACACACAGTTTCTATGTGTAGCCTTGGCTGTTCTGGATCTCACTCGTAGACCAGGCTAGTCTTGAACACACAAAGACTTACCTGCTTTTGCCTCCCAAGTGATGGGATTAAAGGCGTGCACCACCATTGCCTGGCTCAGTGTTACACTCTTCAACAGAACTGTTCAAAAGGTTCGTGAGGCTGGATAGAGCTAGTGATTGAGATTATCAATATGATGGGGAGATGTTGGGCATTGTAGACCAGTGTTTTTCATTGCGTGTGCTCTGGGCCAATTACAACAGCTCCCAGAATTTACTACAAAAATAAAATTCAATCCAGTGACTTGCTGGATTATATATCTGTCTACCACTCGCTCCCTGTCCCCAATCTTTTTTTTTTTTTTTTTTTTTAAAGTGGAGACATCACTGTGTTAACCTCCCGAATTCCTAGGATTACAATGTATGCCAGAGAACCTGGCCAGGCTATATTTTGCCTTTATAAACAGAAAATTTGGGAGTGGGGCTTAGAAACTTAGAAATTTTATCAAACCAGCCAACCCCGATGTATATTCTATACTAACGCTGAGAGTGTGTCCCACTCCCTTTTCAGTGTTTGGGATTGGACCTAAGATATTATATGTGCTGAATAAGCCCTCGCCACAATTTGGCAACAGTTGGGAAATTAAAGCACCACATTTACTCAGCTGCATGTTCTTCAGGGAGGCCTGGGACTGAGGAAAGAAGCACCTGAGGAACTGCAGAGTTGGGCTTTGGAGTTGGTTATTTCTGCTTCACTTGCAGTTATGAGGCCACCTAGCCAGAACTAGTTGGTAGGATTGCACAAGGGAGAAAATAAAAGTGGATGCACACAGAATTATCGAGGAGAGTGAGGCTGGCTAAGTGAATGCCTTACCTTTTTTCTTTTATTATTGAAACGAGCCAGTCATTCAACACCCATCCTACTTCCTGCCATCCTCCATTCAGCCTCTTCTGTGAGTTTCAGCTCTTCAGGATCTGTGTCAACACAAGAGCTGGAGAGATAATTCGAGGTGCACTGTGAAACAAACTAGAAAAGAACCAAACAGGAGGATCTCTGCGCTAGAGACTAGCCTGGTGTACGTAGTGAGTTCCAGGACTGCCAGAGCTACATAGTGAGACCCTGTCTTGGGATTGGGGGGAAGGGGAGTCATCATTGTATGAAATAAATATTTATGTATTTTTAAAAAAGATTTATTTATTTTATGTATATGAGTACACTGTACCTGTCTTCAGACATACCATAAGAGGGCATCAAATTCCATTACAGATAGTTGTGAGCTACCATGTGGTTGCTGGGAATTGAACTCAGGACCTCTATTAAAGCAGTCCGTGCTCTTAACCACTGAGCCATCTCTCCAGACCCACATTTATGTATTTTTAAAAAAATAAAATATTGAGGGACTTGGCCTGGGCATATAGCCATCTTGGTAGGGTTTTTGCATAAAGCCCCGGGTCTTATCCCTAGCACTGCTCTCACTTCTGTGCTGGCACACAGCTGCACTGAAAAGGTGGAGGCAGGAGGAACAGAAGGACCTGAGGAGGGTCATCCTCAGCTACATAGCAAGTTTAAGGCTAGCCTGGTCTAAAAGAAAAAACAATCAAGTCCAAAACAAAAACAAAAAGATTCCAGTAAGTTTTAAAACACACACTTCTCATGGGAAATTTGTAATTATAGAGGAATTGAGAAATAACTTATGATTCATTTATCCAGAATCAAGCTCTGCAAGCATTCTGATGTATTTATGGGGTTCCTTTGGTATTTGCATTTTATTTTTTGTTTTTGAGTCCTGTATACACTATATGACTCTATATAATCCTGTAACTCACTATGTAGACCTGGCTGGCCTTGTACTCACAGAGATCCATCAAAGTTGTGCACCACCACGCCTGGCAAATTTGAAGTTTTTTATCTCATAAAAAAGTAAACACCAGTATTTCTCAGTAGAGGAGGATGAAGATCAAAATGTGGTGGCAGAAACTACCTCTGAGGGCTTCGCCTTCCAAGTCCAAGATGGAGCTCCCGGAACCTTTAACTGTGTCTAGCCAAGGCACAAAGTTGCTAGTTATGTGCTGTGCTATGCTGTGTTCTCCTAAATTTGTCTTACTGTGTCTCTACTAAGAACTCTTTTTAAATGTGGTTTGTTATTGTTGCACGTTTTACAAAAGAAATTATACTTGAACAGTTATAAACTGTACATATTCTATGAGGCTGTCCTGAGTTTATTTCTATGTGGAATTTTGTACCCTGTCGTGTCCTGTAAATAAAGATTAAGTCCCATTCTTTTTTTTTTTTTTTTTTTTAAAGTAAACACCAACAACTGAATGTATGGCTGATATGTTACATGTACGTGTGTGTGTGTGTGTGTGTGTGTGATCACAGCTCAGCTAGATGCTGTAAGGTTTGTTATGTGTGTGCATGCATGCATAATTAATTATGTTGTATGGGTGATTTGCCTGTATGTTTTCCTAAGAGAGTGTCTGATTCTCTGGAATAGGAGTTATAGAGAGTTGTGAGTTACCATGTATGTGCTGGAAATTAAAGCCTGGCCCCTAGAAGAGCTCTTAGTGCTGTTAACTGTTGAGGTATCTCTCCAGCTCTCTCACTAACAGTTTCTCTCTGCTTGTGGCTGGTCAACTTGACATAGGCTAGTCAGTTGGATAGGAGGGTGCCTCAGTTGAGAAAATACCTCCGTAAAATATGGCTGTAGGCATCCTGTAGGGCATTTTCTTAATTAGTGATTGATATGGGAGGGTCCAGCCCATTGTGAGTAGGGCTGCCTTTCAGCTGATGGTTCTGAGTTCTATAAGAAAGCAGGCTGACTGTACATAGGGGAACAATAGCAGCATCCTTCCATGGCCTCTGCAGCAGCTCCTGCCTCTAGGTTTTGAGTTTTCTGTCCTGACTTCAATGAACTGAGATGTGGAAGTGTAAGCTCAGTAAACACTTTCCTCCCCAAGTTGGTGTTTGTCACAGGAATAGTAGCCCTAACTAGGACAATGCCTCTAATGTGTTATTGCTTTTAAAGAACATTTCCAAGCTTGGGGAAGAAAATTGTCTGAATTTAATTATTAGTGAAGCTGAGCCTTTTTTCCCTGTATTCCTTACAGTTTTTATATTTCTTTGTTAATTATTTGTTCAGGTATTTGTTCACATTTTTACTGTGGTTTTGATCTTTTTCTGATTATTTAAACTCATTGTCAGGAATATTTTTTTTTTTTCCTGTGTGATTCGAAATACTTTCTACATGTTAAAATGATGACCAGGAGTCTTCAGGGTAAAGCCATTTACTTTCAAGCCTAATGATCCGAGTTTGCTCCCCAGAATTACATAATGGGAGGAGAAAACTAACTTCTTCAAGGTTGTCCCCCTATCCCCCACACTCCCAAGCAACAGCAACACACAGAGCTGAGCCTGGTGACACTTTCCTATAATCTTAGCAGTTTGGGAGACTGAGGCAGGAAGCTTGTAAATTTGATCAAAGTTTGGGTAACAGTGCAATTCTTATATTTTTATTGAGTTATCAGTATATATTTTTTATAGTTTCTCCTTTTGCTCATTACTTTTAAGGGGTGTCTTAGGAAAACTGAGTTGGGATGCAGTTGAAGGGTAATTAAAGCTCTCCCTTACTTAGAAGGCAAGTGAATTTGTTATGGGAGTGGAGAGAGTAAAGGAATGTGGTTTGAAACAGGTATTAGTTTCCTTTGGGCTGCCACATCAAATGACCACAACTGTCCAGGTTTAAAACAATACAGTCATTCAGGTCCCCCTTGCCATAGAGGCTTACAAGTGCATGGTCCAGTTATCAGTGGGCACAGACTTCGAGAGAATGATTCCAGGTTTCTGCTTCTAGCTTTTGGTGTCTTTGGCCATTCTTGGCCTCAGCCACACCCCTCCCATCTTTCTTCTTCCTGTCCCCCTTTAGTGTGTCTTCTCCTCTATTTGTCTTGTCTATAGGGAGTCATATTGCCTGTTGAGTCCACACAGGTAATCTATGTTGATCTCATCTCTAGATCTTATTACATCTGTGTGATCCTTTCCTAAATAGAGCATTCACAGGTGCTGGGGATCAGGATGTGGACACACCCCTTCAGGATGCTAAAGGCAGAGCTTGAATTGTATCAGTTGTGAACAAGAAGTAGGAGTAAAGGAGAGTCTAGGAAGACTGGTCAGGGAAAAAGGAGATGTGGGCTATCTGTTTTTTAATGTTACTGAGCTTGGTATTAAGAGATAAGTGGGATTTGGGAATAGATAAAAATGATGTAAGGCAGGTAGTGGCATTGGCGTATGCCTTTAATCTCGGGAGGCAGAGGTTCTGAGTTCAAGGCCAGCCTGATTTACAGAATGAGTTCCAAGACAGCCAAGGCTAACAGAGAAACCCTGTCTCAAAAAACTCAAACCCACACCAAATTTCCCCAAACCAACAAAAGTTAGTTATGATTTTGTCACAAGCAGTATAACTCAGGTAAAAGTCAAACATCTGTGGGTCAGATCATCATGTTAGTATTTCCTTAGCAACCTCAGTGATTTAGGAAAAAAGTCAGGTACTGTTTTTATTGTTGGTAGCTGTCATCACAATCATTGCTAAGCCTAAATTTATACTCTGTCTTTTAAAGCAAGCAGGATTTGGAACCTATGCGGGAGAAGCAAGAGCAGGTAGAATTTCTGAATCTCATTGTACAGACTAGAAATCATAACTTAGGAACTCTCTGAGAAACGTGTTCAAGTTCTTGTAATTGGCTTGTACAAATAAGACTTGAATTTGGGGTTCCTTAACTCTTTAAAGTTATTATTTATTAAAATGCAAATGACTTATTATTTTTAATTACAGGCATATGTACACACACACACACACACACACACACACACACACACACACGTCATGTGAGTTTGGTGCTTGTGTTATCAGATTCCTTGGAGCTGGAATAGTTGTGAGCTGCCTAATGTGGGTACAGGGACCTCTGCAAGGGCATGCTTTTAAACTCTGAGCCATCTCTCCAATATATCTGGGGTCCTTTAAGTCTTGTGACTTTTCCCCCCTATAATATGATGTGTTCATTCCTTCAAAGCTGAGGTCGCTCCTGGGATCTGCCTGGAGCTTAGATCTTAGATTGCCTGAGTCTGTGGGTAGAAACCCAGCTTCTCCTGTTATTGATTGCATAACATGGGCAGTTTGCTTGGTTTTGGTTCAATTTCTTAATCTGTTAGGTAGAGTCACAACTTTTCTTATAGAGTTATGAGGATTAAAATGAGTTAATACTAAATTGTTTAGAACAATACCTAGCACATGGTATTTGTTTAATGATCACATTTACTAACATTTTTATTTTCCATTCCTTAACTTTAAAGCCATTTTAAAAATTTACATTTGTATACGTATATGCATGCACACATGCTATGGTGTCTGTGTGGCATTCAGAAGATGTTTGTAGGAATCAGTTTTCTTCTACCATAGCATTCTGGGGACCCAACTCAGGTTTTCAATTAGCAGCAAGCTCCTTTACCTCTAAGCTATCTCCCTGGTCCATCATCCCTTTACTTTCTGTGCATTCTTGACATTGATGAGAAGTAGTGACTGGGTTGTAATTCCTCTTAATATTCTTTCATTCAAGCTTATTTGTAGCCACATGAGTGAAGTTTTATTATGCCCGTTTTATAGACTAAGATGGTGCAGTTAAGAAACTTGCCTAAGCTTGCGCAGCTATCATAGGAGAGATGGCGATTCACATGTATATAGATCAGAATCCAGAGTTGACTCACTTAAATCAAAAGCCATTGAAATAGATACACATTAAAAGTATACTCTGCTAGTATTTTGGCAACTTGAGTATAGCCAGGTTGCTGGCACCTTACAATCTTACACTGTATTCTTTTGGAGTTTTTTAAACCTTTTTTTTTTTTGTTTGTTTGTTTGTTTGTTTGGTTTTTTTGGGGAGGGGGGGTTTGAGACAGGGTGTTTCTGTGTAGCTCTGGCTGTCCTGGAACTCACTCTGTAGACCAGGCTGGCCTGGAACTCAGAAATCTGCCTGCCTCTGACTCCCAAGTGCTGGGATTAAAAGTGTGCGCCACCACTGGCCGGCTTCTTTTGGAGTTTTTGAAACAGGATTTTCTTCTACAGCTCAGTTTGGCTTTGAACTTGCTTTGTAGCCTAGGTGGGTCTCTCAACCTTGCTACTGTCTTGCTTTAGCCTCCTGACTACTGGGGTAAGATGGTATGTACCACCACACCCAGGTCTGTGTTTTGGATTCTTTTATCTTTTTGGTCTTTGTTTTATTTCTAAATTGTCATCATGGGCTTTTTTTTTTTTTTTTTTTTCCTATTTCTGGCAGTATCAGGGATTGAACCTAAGGCTTCCAGCAGCTAGGCAAGTGCTTTACTGCTAAGCTACAGTCCAGCACTTGTGTTTTTGGACACTTATATTTGTTTGTAGTTTTCCATTTGTTCATTCTCACTTTTGTATGCATTTCTATTGTTTCACTTTGCCACATTTTATCTTTGAAGTCTACATTTGTTAGGCACATGGGTAGTTTTAGGCTTTTGAGTTGATATTTTATTAGGATTCACTTCACACGTATACTTTTGTATAAATATGCCTTTAGATTTTTTGGGAATGTATGGGTGTTGGTATATAGACAGTTAGCATTAGTAGAATCTTTCTGTTGTTGATTCTGTTTTTTGAGACAGGATTTCTATGTGTAGTACTGACTGTCCTGGAACTTGTCTAGACCAGTGGGCCTCAAGTTCCAAGTGCTAGGATCAAAGGTGTATGGCAGCATTGCTAGGCTCAGAAGAGTGTTCTGTAGTTATTGTACCTGGTGTGCCAATTGACATTCCTGCCAGCCATGTGTGACATGAAGGTCTCTCCTGCTCTCACCTGTATACTTCTTCTGTTTTCATTTTAGCCATTGTTGCAATTAGGTACACTATTATTTGACTTTGTATGTAGTTTTGAAGGAACTTGATAATTACTATTACTAATTTTACTATTTTTGTTTTTAGATAGACTTAAATTTTTTCTTAAATATTTTCTGGAATTCTTGCTATGTTCTATGTGGGAGTCTGTGGTTTATAGTGCAGTTATCTTCCAATTCCTGCTTTCTGGTTCTAGTGACTTTCAAGGATCAAAAGCATTACATTGTGACGCTTACCATTTTTCTCTTTCTCTGTGTAGTGTTGTTACTTTGTATCTTTGTGATGATTGCAGGTAAGGAAGTTCTTCTAAAAGCCACATTATTTTACTTTTCGTGTTTGGATGGGTAATTCAGAGGGAATCCTTTAAAATCCCCTGCTATAACTATTCTGTTACTAGCTGGATTACTTTTTTGTTGTTGTTGGCTGTTTGGTATCCTACAGAGTGAAAGAATCATTTGCGGTTCACAGCTGGGCCTGAAACACAAGGCTTTCAAAAGACTAGCTCAGAGCTTTAAATGAACGTCTTGTGAAACAAGTGGTGGTTTGTGTTTTGATAGTACCAATTCATAAAATTTTAGTGGTTAGAAACTCTGCTTTATAATAATAATATTATAAAAGATGGTAAGAACAAAGACTTTTTTTTGTCATTGAGGGCACATTAACACTAAGTACTTTTGTTTGTTTGTTGTTGGATTTTTGTTTGTTTGTTTGTTTGTTTGTTTTTTGAGACAGGTTTTCTTTGGGTAGCCCTGGTTATCCTGGAACTCAGATCTGGAACAGAGATCTGCCAGCCTCTGTCAAGTGCTGGGATAAGAGGTACATGCTCCTGTGTACTGTAGGAAGAAGAGGCTTCTGGTTGGAAGGTGTGTGTGTGTTCTCTTGAGCCATGGTTTAAGTTCTTTTACATCTAGTGGGGGGCAGAGATAGGGCTTCAGTTCAGAGGAGTCAAGCCAAATTGACTACCTTGTGTTCTGCTTTGCTCTGTGTTCTGTGAAGTGGCTATGTGTTGCCACCTCCATACAATGGAGGTTTCTTTCTTGGGAAGCATTTTGGAACTCCTAGGGCCTTCCTGGCTTTTGTTTTTAGGACTACAAATTTGGAAGGGACTTACATACAGCAGTCCTTAGGGGAAAAGGAGCTAGTATTTGTTGGGTTCTTTATTTAATAGTACTCATTTATTCTAAAGGATGTAATTGAGAAAGAGCCAAAGTAATGCAACAAAGGCAGGATATAGGGAAGGCATAGAGGCTGCATCCCTTCCCCAGGAGTCTGTCTGCAGCCCACTTCTGTCTCTCTGGTGGCAGAGAGGTTTGTTTTCAGGTGTGTTGTTTTGCTTTGTTGTTGTCATGTTAGTTTATGATAAAGTGGCTAATGTGGCTGCTGTTGCCTTAAGAAAACTTGCATTATAGTTAGAATGTGTGTGACTTCTGCAGTTTCTTAGATTTGTTTTCAAGAACCTAAAAAGAAAAGAAAAAAAAACCTTTTATTCTGTTGAGTATTTTTTTTTAATATTTATACTAGATGGCACTAAATATGAAATCTCAAATAAGCACATTTGAAAGCAGGGTGGTGGCAGGTGCCTGTTCTTGCAGCATTTGGAAGGGGGAATCAGGATGATCAGAAGTTTAAGGTCATCTTTGGTGACATAGCAGGTTTGAGGCCACGCTGGGTGGAATGCATGAGACCACACCAAAAAAGCTCATTTGAAAAAAAGCAAATGAAATCCTAAACCGAAAAATCTATTTTTTCTCTATTGTCAGAATCAATTATGTATAATTTGGAAAGAATGAATTGGTACTGCAATCTCCAGACAACTTGCCAGAAACATTAAATTTTGCTATGAATGGATTGCAGTCTCTGACCCAGACATTACACCTTAGAATTCTAAAGTATTTGGGGATGAGTCAATGTTAGTAACCTCTACAGAATCAGTATTAACACACACACACACACACACACACACACACACACTTTCAAGACCAAGAACAAAGTAAGCTTGAAGTGTTAATCCCACCTGTTGAGAATAAGGTCACTGCTATAATTTTGAGCCAAATTTGAATGAAGCTTTAATTAAATACTGGCTAGGATGATGGGCTCTGGCTAGGACCATTCTGGGATTCCCAGGAAATAACCATGAGTCACATCTTGCAGAAGCTTAAAAAGGCAACTCCACAAGGCCACCATATCTACCATAGGGTCCAGTCAGGGGCAAGCATATATCCTGACATACTTCCTGTCTGCACACCTCCCATCTATATCTAATCTGGCAGTTGTACATGTGATCAAGCATATCCATTGCAGTTGGGTCAAACAGACTGTTTAGGATAGTGTAAACATGTGACTTGTCATTTTATGTAAACAGTAGTCTCCAACATTTCAGGGTATATCTGTCCTTGGGCAAGGAACTTGTAGGTTAGAGGTATTTTTGTTTCATGGATCTCTTAGGCACAGTAATTAAAACTTAAAATGTTTCATTCTAGAGGGATTCTGCCCTGGTCTGAAGAAAGGAGTGCTGTAGGAAGATGGCTTGGCTGGGTCCCTCTCATCTGATCATCCCTTTCATCCAATTACATTTCTGTATAGGTTTCCATTCAGCACTGGGCCTAAGCATAAAACCAGACATTTTATCCTGGGTTTTTGGGTACTCATTTCTAAAGGCTCTATATCATAGGAAATTTCTTTAGATATATTTGTTAATGCTTGCTGGCTAGAGAGATGGCTCAGCCATTAAGAGTTCATACTGCTTTTCAAAGATCTGATTTTGATTCCTGGTGCCTCTATCAGGTGGCTTGCAACCTTCCTATAACTCCAGCATCAGGGGATCTTACACTTTCTGCTGGATACTAATGGGCACCTGCACTCACATGTGTGTTACACATACACACACACACTAAGTTAGCTTTTGGTTTTTGGGACAGAGTTTTTAGCCCTGGCTATCCTGGAACTCACTCTCTAGACCAGGCTGGCCTCAAACTCAGAGATCTGCCTGCCTCTGTCTTCTGAGTAGAATTAAGGGCTGGAGAGATGGCTCAGAGGTTAAGAGTACTTGCTCTTACAGAAGATATAGGTTCATCTCTCAGCATCCACATGGTGGCTCACAACCACCTGTAATGCCAGTTCCAGGGGATCTAGCACACTCTTTTGGGATCTTTGAAGACTAGACACACAGATGGCACACATACCTATACAGGCAAAAATAAGTTAAAAACTTTGATTCCATTTTTCCTTATTAACTTTCCTGTTGAAGAGGACTGAATGCATGACCAGTTTAAGGATGAGTAAAGTAGTCTCACCTTCTTGTCTCTGTTAAAGTTAGAGCAGGATGCTTAAGCACGCCATCTTTAGTTCATTTTATTCTGCTTTAAAGTTTGTGTATGTAATTTTTTTTATTTGTTTTATTGTTTTTTTTTTTTTTTTTTTTTTTTTTTTTTTTTTTTTGAGACAGGGTTTCTCTGTATAGCCCTGGCGGCTGTCCTGGAACTCACTCTGTAGACCAGGCTGGCCTTGAACTCAGAAATCCGACTGCCTCTGACTCCCAAGTGCTGGGATTAAAGGCATGCGCCACCACTGCCCAGCAAGTGATTTTTTTTTCATATGGCATTTTGCCTGAGATAGCATATAAATCACAGTTGAAGAGACAAAACCACAGCTCTTTAAAATGTCTTCAAATACTGGAGGCTCCAGGTTCGCCTGGAGCTACATTCACTAGGGAACACTGACTGTCCCTCCGTTTCCTTTTATTTCTATATGCATATGTTAATTAGTATGACCATCTTAATTTTTATTTTAATTTTGTCTGTTTTTCCACCTATCCTCTTTAAGAATTGTAGCATTTGCCAGAGTCTGTGTTAAATGAGTCTGCCGTGGTTTGTTTCTTATGTGAGACAGGTAATAATGTTTCCTAGAGATGGTTTAATGTAGGTTTTGGCTTACTGATCCTTTAAAAATATGATGTAAGATCAGATTTTTGTGCTAGGCTAATCCCATCAGTCTTAGGTTGTTTGTTATTTTGATCCAGGTTTGCTGGATCAAAATCTTGAAGTGTCCTGCTTTAGGGACCACAATTTGATAGCTTGTCATATTACCTACTAAATGGAGCAAATTCTCCAACTGAGATGCTACCTCAGTAGATGTGTGTTCACTGTAGAATATTCACTTGTGCTAAAAGGACACAATGTGGTAGTTCTTGATATTCAAGCTTTAGCCTAGTAGGGCACATTTGTAATCTCAGCACTTAGGACAGCTGTTCTTGATTTGTGGGTCGTTATCCCTTTTGGGGTTGAACAACCCCTTCCACAGTGATAGCTTAAGACCATCAGAAAATACAGACATTTACATTACGATTCATAATAGTGGCAAGATTACAGTTATAAAGTAGCAATGAAATGATTTTATGGTTAGGGAGTCACCACAATATGAGGTGCTTGCTTCTGGGTGTTCTTGAGTGACCCCTGAGTACACAGTCAACTGGGGATGTAGACAGTTTTTTGACCCTGTCTCAAAAAAAGAAAATTGTTCAGGATATAAAGAAACAGAAAAGCATGACACATGATCCATTCTCAAAAGAGGAATCAACCACTAAAGAACAACCTTGAGTTGACCTAAGTATTGGGAGTAGAAAAGATTTTAAAGCAGCTTATAGTATAAGGTATACAGGTTCTCTTTCATAGGATCAGTTAGTTGGCCTCAATCTATGTCATTGCAAATTTACTTTAGTTTCATGTTGAGGGGCTATAAGGGAGTGGGGAAAGCTTCTGAAACTTGTAGCCCTTATTGTGTATGGTGTTTCTTTTTGTTTTCTTGGGACCCAGTCATGCTTTATAAAAGTACAGGTTGGCTTAAAACTTGTGACACTTCTGGTTCATTAGTGCTTATATCTGCCAGGCCATTTGCTGGCCCCTGAAATATGTAATGCTTTATGAATTTGCATGTTATCCTTGCATCCAGTCTTTTTCCTCCAGAGTGGATTGCTGTGTTACTGTTTTCAGGTTTGCTACTTTTGTCATCTCCAATCTGCTGTCAAGCCTGGTTAAACAATGGTGGTGTCTGGTCCTCTTTTGAGACCTCTTCATAATGACTATAAGCTGTTTTAAAATCTTTTCTATTCCTGATACTTAGTTTAACTCAAGGTTGTCCTCTATTAGTTAATTCTTCTTTTGAGAATGGGCTATGTATCATATTTTCCTCTTTCTTTATATCCTGAGCAATTTTTTTTTGAGACTTGGTCAGAAAACATTTATACATCCTAGCTAACCTAGAACTTGTTGTGTAGACCAGGCTGCTCTTGAACTTGCAGTGATTTTCCTGCCTCTGCCTCTGCCTCTGAAATGATGGGATTCCAGAAATACACTACTGTATTATGGACTTGGGACCCTAGGCAGTTAGTATAATATATTGACAGACTCTGGATTCTGTTACCTTCCTACAAAAGGCATTGATTGCTTTTGTGTTCATATTATTAACTTTCCCTAAATCTTGTTTCTTTTAGTTTGACTGCGTGGTGTCTGTTCAGGGATTGGCCAGGCATGTGGGCAGAATTTATACACAGGTTTTGGGTTCCCATTACCTAATTCTGTTTAGAATTTCTTGTCTCTCTAGCTGCTGTCAGTCTTCAAGTTTGCCCTCTGGTGAAGACTGTAAGGCTGGTATGAGTTTTATTAGAGCCATGGATGCCTTTTATGGCATAGTGGGACAGCTGGCTGGAAGCCAGAGACAAAAGGGAAACTTATGAGAGCCATTATCTTCTGTGAAACGTTAGTTCTTTTATCTATCTCTCTCTTTATCTATCTATCTATCTATTTATTTATTTTGGTTTTTCGAGACAGGGTTTCTCTGTGTAGCTCTGACTATCCTGGAACTCACTCTGTAGACCAGGCTAGCCTCGAATTCCCAAGTGCTGGGATTAAAGGCATGTGCCACCACCGCCCAGTGAAATGTTAGTTCTTACCTGGTCAGCTCTGCATGCTTTTCGTTCTCCAGTATTTTCCAGTACTTTCTTACTTTCTTCCTTCCTTTTTTAAAAGTTAAATTTTGTTGAGTTCATGGTTGATTGCAGGAAACCTGGTGTGTTGGTAGTAGCTATTCTGTCAAGACTTTAAGCAAAACCTCTAACTTCTGTCTTGTTTACCACTCTAGAGGAGATGGGACCTGCAGACTCATGCAATAGCCATCCTTATTCAGAACACCAGACAATGTATACTCCGGGTTAAGATGAGTCACAAAGTAAAGTATGTGGTTACAAGGACAGTCCATACATGGCTGACAATTGGCATTAGGCAAAAACATGTTTTTTCCATAGAGGTATATAAACAAATAACAATAGCCAGTTGTACTGAGGTAAACTCAGTCCTTCCTATTCACTAAACCTAGGAGGGGCATGGAAGCATAATCCAAGATCAATTTTGTGTTTTTGAAGAAACTGAGGTCACAAGATTCTTGTCTTGGTTTCTTGAAGTTTTCTCAGAATTCTCTTCATGGGAATCTATTCTTGGACCCAGTTCTGACACTATCTCTTCCCTCCCTTTTTCCCTCTACTCCCCTCTTTCCCTCTCTCCCTTCTTCTGTTCTCCCCTCTCCCTCTCCCTTTCTTTCTTCTTTCCTTCCTTCTCCCCCTGCCCCCTCCCCCCTTTTGTTTTTGGACCTGGTTCCATGTACTCCAGTCTGGTCTTTGGCTTACACTGTAGCTGAGGATGGCCTTGAAGTTCTGATCCTCCTGCCTCTGCCTCCCAAGTACTGGGTTATAAGCATGTGCTCCTCTATCTGGCTTCAATATAGGCTTCTAGAAAAAGGAAAATGGAAAGAAAAAGTGCTGGAGAGCACTGGCTCTGAGGTTGAGAGCACTGACTGCTCTTTCAGAGGATCTGGGTTCAATTCCTAGCACCCATATGGCAGTTCACAACTGTCTGTAACTTCAGTTCCAGGGGATCTGACACCCTCACACAGAAATATATGTAAACAAAGCACCAATGCACATAAAAAATAAAAAAGTTGCCTTTTGCGGACATCAGTGAATCACAGCTGCCAAAATGAAATTCAATCCCTTTGTGACTTCTGCCTGAAGCAAGAACCACAAACAGCATTTCATTGCACCTTCTCACATTCGGAGGAAGATCATGTCTTCCCCTCTTTCCAAAGAACTGAGACAGAAGTATAATGTTCTGTCTATGCCCATGTGAAAGGATGATGAAGCGCAGGCTGTTCGAGGACACTACAAAGGCCAGCAGATTGGCAAAGTGGTCCAAGTGTACAGGAAGAAATATGTCATCTACACTGAGCGAGTCCAGCGAGAGAAGTCTAAGGGCACAACTGTCCATGTGGGCATCCACCCCAGCAAGGTGGGTATCACCAGGCTGAAGCTGGACAAGGACCGCAAGAAGATCCTGGAGAGGAAAGCCAAGTCCTGACAAATAGGAAAGGAGAAGGGCAAATACAGGGAAGAAACAATTGAGAAGATGGAGGAATAAAGACATCTCACGCACGGCTTTTATTAAAGACTGCTTAAGTTAAAAAAAAAAATTAAAAAGTCATTTAAAAAATGGAAAAAAAAAAAAAAAAAAGGAAAGAAGAAAGCAGTCCCAGTTTAATTTGAGTCACACCCTCACAGAGAGCAGTTATGTAGTGGTGCATGTGGCTAGCTAGTATGGCCACTGAAGTTGTTGTGGTGGCATGTTTCCTTCCCAGAATAAGAAAATATTTGGAACTGTGATTCTTAGCTTTTTTGAGTTCTAGAACTTGGAATCTGATAGAAATTGTGGTTCCTTTCTCGGAAAAAACCACTTATGTTTTCATTAAAAATTCATAAAATCACCCCCCCCTTTAGAGTTATTTAAATAAAGCAGATACCAACAGATTAATAGAGGTACAAATACTAGCTTGTGTTTTGGCTTGGCCAAAGCAGAAAAATTATATAACCTATTAGATGTTTAGTTAGGGTTCCCCAAATGTACTTTTGTAGAGACAAATTCACAGAGATAGAGCACCCAACATTTAAGTTGCTCTTAGAAATGGGAGTTAGGGTTAGTGGTGGTGCATGACTTTAATCCCAGTACTCAGGAGGCAGGGACAGCTGGATCTCTGAGTTCAAGGCCACCCTGGTCTACAGAATGAGTTCCAGGACAGCCAGGGACACACAAAAAAAACAATTTTAAAAAAAAAAAAAAAAAAAAAAAAATCCGAAAAGGGGGAGGGGATTTAATTTTTTATATCTGTTGCTATTATAGGTTTGTTTGTTTGTTTGTTAGGGTTTTTTTTTTTTTTTTTTTTTGTAATGTGTGAGTTTTCTAGTGATCTACATGGTGGAGGGACTAAATGCCTCTGTATACAAGTTTCAGGCAGTGATCTATGTAGGTGTTTCTGTTACTTTTTACTGCTGCTTTTAAAATTCAGCTTTTCTTTAAAAATGCAGCAATCTTTTATAAACAATAAAGGATTGAATCATATAAACTAAATGACCTCAGGTTTGTTAATTCCTTTATTTGACATTAAAATATATTCATTTTTATAAAATATATAAAAGGTTTGTTTTATATAAAATATAAAAATTTGTATAAAATATTAAAATTATGTTTTAAGATGTTTTGTCTGTGTATATGTATGTGTACCATGTGTATGTCTGATGCTTGTGGATGCCAGAGGTGTTAGGCCCCCTGGAACAGGAGTTATAGATGGCTGTGAACTGCCATGGAGGTGTGGGAGCCAAAGCAGTCAGTGTCCTTAGCCTCTGAGCCATCTCTCCAGACAGGCCCTGGCTCCACTCTTTACCATCTGGCTGCTGTTGTTTCCCCTAGTCTGTCCTTTATTCCATTGTCGGAGTGCTCATCTTGTTTTAGGGACACCTTGTTGCCATCTTAGGAGAGCTTCTGACTCCACAAGCATTTAGTTTGGACAGTGGTAGCCTCTCTGACCCCTGTGTATGTTCAGATATTTTGTGATTTTTACTCAGGGGAATTTCTAGGTAAGCTAAGAAGAAATGAGCAAACTTAGCAAGTTTTAGAAGCTTAGAAAGATAAAATAGTTATCTCTTCTTACAATTGAAGGTGGGTTAAAAATACCTTCTGAGATTTTTGACTGCAAACAGGATCATTGTGTCAGCTGCTTGCTGCTAGCTTACTTTATGCAGTAGGTTCAGGCCTGCCATGGGTGGATCTCTGCAGGTACTGTGGAGAACACTGAGACTGCTCTGTGTAAGCCACAGGCCTTTGTTGTAGCAGCTACCAGCTGCCTGCTGATTGTGCTAGTCTTCCTTAGTGAAGACTATTCTGAGATATGCAATATTCTAAGCATATTCTGAGAGATGAAATGCACTCAAAAAGAAAGTTTCAGCCAGGCAGTGGTGGGCGCACACCTTTAATCCCAGCACTTGGGAGGCAGAGGCAGGCAGATTTCTGAGTTTGAGGCCAGCCTGGTCTGCAAAGTAAGTTCCAGGACAGCCAGGGCTACACAGAGAAACCCTGTCTCAAGAAACCAAAGAGAAAAAAAGAAAAGAAAAGAGAAGAGAAGAGAAGAAAAGAAAGTTTCAAAGAATCTATTGGGCAGAAGGAATATGGAAGACTGAAACTGAAAGTGTGGTTGGTACTCACTTTAGGTTTTTTTTTTTTTTTTTTTTTTTTTTTTTTTTTTTTGGTTTTTTCAAGACAGGGTTTCTCTGTGTAGCCCTGGCTGTCCTGGACTCACTCTGTAGACCAGGCTGGCCTTGAACTCAGAAATCCACCTGCCTCTGCCTCCCAAGTGCTGGGATTAAAGGCATGCGCCACCACTGCCCGGCCTCACTTTACTTTAGAAGGAAAGTTGTGTTTTGACAGAAGTTGAAAATTATGAAGAAATGGGCTGCTGCTTCTGAGCTTAGGCAAAAACTCAGAGTGGATGAAAAAGATTTTTTTTTAGATTAATTTTTCTATTGGATATTTTATTTACATTTCAGATCTTATTCCCTTTCCCCGTTTCCCCCTACCCAGAAACCCCCCATTCCATCCCCACTCCTCCTGCTTCTATGAGGATGTACCCCTGCCCACCCACCCACTCCCTCCTCCCCATCTTTGAATTCCCCCACACTGAGGCATCCAGCCTTCACGGGACCAAGGACTTCTTCTCCCACCCTAATTAGAAAGCAATATATCTAACTCCCCAGTCCCTTCCAGGGTCTCATCTCCTATAGCCTGGGCTAGCCTCAAATTCCATGTAGGCAAGATGACCTTATACTTAAAAATTTTTAAATTTATTTTTATGTATGTATATGTGTGTGCCTGTTTGTCTCTATGTGCACTGTATGCTTTTGTAGTGCCCATAGAGGCTGGAAGTGGGTATCAAATCTCCTGGAACTGGATTAGAAGTGGTTGTGAGCTTCTGGGAACTGAACCCCTGTCCATTGGAAGAGTAGCTCATGTTCTTAACTGTTGAGCCATCTCTGTAGTCCTGACCTTCTGACCTTTTGCCTTCACTTTCAGAGTATTGGACTAATAGATGTGCACAGATCTGCACCATCATAACTGGTGCTTTGAACATGCTAGGCAAACCCTGTCAGCTGAGCTACATCTCCAGCTCTGAGAAAGAACCAGTGAAATGCCTGTGGATGACTTGTGGGAGGAGCTTAGGTCTATGCCATTCCATAATGATGAACAATGCATCCCTCTTAATATTGCTGGCCTCCAATGGGTGTGATGATGCATACTTTTTTAATCTAATTAGAACACTTGAGAGGCAGAGGCAGGCAAATCTTTGTGAGTTTGAAGATAGCCTGGTCTACATAGTGAGTTCCAAGACAGCCAGGGCTATGTAGAGAGACCCTGTCTTAGAAAAGAAAAGAAAAGAAAAGAGAAGAGAAGAGAAGAGACGAGAAGAGAAAAGAGGAGAAGAGAAAAGAAAAGGGAAAAAGGCAAAAAGGGAAAAAAGGAAAGAGGGGAAAAGGGGAAAAAGGGAAAGGGAAAAGGAAAGGAAAAGAAACCAAAGAATATATAATATATTTTCGGTCCCCTGAGTTCTAAATTACAGTTAGGATAGAATTCTGTTAGCTAGTATGCATAGACAAGCCCCTGTGTGGTGTGCCACCTCAGTCTCCTGAGCTCTGAGATAACAAGTAATGGCCATCACACTCAACTGTGCAGTCATTCTATTTTGGAATAGAAAATATGAAAGAATATTATGTAAAATAAGGGTAAGTATTTTGTGAGATTTTTGTTTTAGGTTATATATATTCACACACACACATATATATATGTATATATACATACACGCGTACATATATGTGTTTATTGCTTTGTGACATAAAATGTATTTTGTGCTGGAGTCATGGTCAAAAAGTTCGAATAACACTGCTTTATTGTAATACTCTGTTATTTTATTTACCATATAGCATTATGCCAGTACATTCAGGCTTCTAAAGCCAGGGATGGTGCCAGCCCTTTCATTTCAAGTACGACTGAAGGTAAAAACAAAACCATCAGTGCACCCAGAGCTTTCTGGTTCTCAATCTCTCCAGTGGCATTTTTATTCTTTGGCCTTTTAACCGTCTTGTGCCTTTTGAGCAGTAGATTTCTCAGGTTTGCGTCTCTCTAGATGGCAGCTTTTTTGACTCCTTCCTCCTCACTTTAATATTATTACTTCAGCACATGCAAGTGTTTTTATGAGGAGGCAGGGAGAAACTAAGTTCTAATAAAACAATCCATTAGCTAGGATCCCCGAAGTCTTCTTGATGTCTCTGTATTTTTATTATCACAGAACTACATAGCACACTCTTAAAGTGTTTCCAGTTGATTTTAGGCAAATTAAATGTGGCTTTGGGGGTGGGGGATGGGCAATCCTCTTTCATTTCTTGTACTTTCTTTGTCTTTTACAAGAAAATTAACCATTTAATATAACCATTGGGCTTATAGCAGTGATTTCATTGTGAAGGTAGTAGTGTCCACTATTAACTGCGCTACACTTTTTCAGCTTCTTATTGACATAGTAACTTTTGATGCCTTTTCTACTTAGGTGGCTGGCATACTAACCCCTTGCCTTCATTTCTGTTCCTTGCTGGACTGCCCACTTTGTGTTCATGATCCTGTGATTTAAGGGGACTTTGTGGAGATGATTTGTTTCATTTGTTTTTGTTTTTTGTTTTTTTGTTTTTTTTAAACAGGAGAAAATTTTGAGCAGACGCCATTGAGACGAACATTCAAGTCTAAGGTCCTTGCCCGATACCCTGAGAATGTAGACTGGAATCCCTTTGACCAGGATGCAGTGGGAATGGTTAGTATTTGTTAGCTGTGGAATTAGTGCAGAGTAATTTATAGAAAGGTTTTGAATCCTGGGTGTGGTAGCAGTACTTATTCTGTTTGATTTTTGGGATACTGTGGTTTACATTCCGGGCTTATTGATGCTGGCCAATACATCATTGAGGTATAACCCCAACACCAGTAGTTCTTGAAGAAAGGATTATAGTACACATTGCCTATGATTCTGTATTTGATCAACGTATCAAATATATTGAAAAATCATGCTTCTGTTGTGTCAGACAAATATATAGTAATGTGTCAGTGTGTGTATTGTATTAGTGTGGGAGAGCTTTAGGGAGGGTAGACAGATGTCCAACATGGAAGATTGATTGTAGCTAGCTGATTTGGGTTCTGGAGAGGACAAGGAATGCTCTCACTACTTGTTTTCCTATTGTCTTTTGCAGCTGTGCATGCCCAAAGGGCTGGCATTCAAGACCCAGGCTGATCCCAGGGAGCCACAGTTCCATGCCTTTATTATCACAAGAGAGGATGGCTCTCGGACATTTGGGTTTGCCCTTACCTTTTATGAAGAAGTGACCAGCAAGCAGATCTGCAGTGCAATGCAGACCCTCTACCACATGCACAACGCTGAGTATGATGTCCTTCATGCTCCTCTTGCTGATGGTGGAGACCAGAGTGGCATTGAAGATGGTGAAGGCATTCCTGGGACCAAGCTGCAGCGCTTCAACTCCTATGACATTAGCAGGGACACACTTTATGTCTCTAAATGCATCTGTCTCATTACACCCATGTCTTTCATGAAGGCATGTCGGAGTGTGCTGCAGCAGCTCCACCAGGCAGTCACATCACCTCAGCCCCCTCCTCTGCCCCTTGAGAGCTACATATACAACGTACTCTACGAGGTGCCACTTCCACCTCCTGGCCGCTCCCTGAAGTTTTCTGGAGTCTATGGGCCAATAATCTGCCAGAGACCAAGTACCAATGAGCTTCCTCTATTTGATTTTCCCGTCAAAGAGGTCTTTGAACTGCTTGGGGTGGAGAATGTGTTTCAACTTTTTACTTGTGCCCTTCTGGAGTTTCAAATACTGCTCTACTCACAACGTAAGTCAGTGTTGACTACAACTCTCCACCCATATGGGGTCCCTGCTTTCTATAGTCACATATAATGGTTCTGAATATAAAAGTCAAGGGCTATTACAGTCTTTTGCAGGTGGATGGAGAATGGTTTGATCCTGAGAAGCTAGCATTTCTGGTTGGCTATCATCATGGCCTTTTGGTAGAAACTTTTTAGTTTTGGAGGGAATACTCCTGATTGACACTGAGAAAGGTTATGTGTAGTGGCCTCCAGCAGTGGTGATCCATCAGTTCTGTTCTATATTCTCCTTTGGCTTGACAGTAAAATCAAGGATAACCCTTTTATACTGAGATGAATTGTTGCTTCTTTCTGTTGTTATCAGAATTGTTCCTATAAATGAGAGTTGAATGTGAATAGCAGGTTTAGAAAGAACACTAAGGTAGGTGAGAACAAACAGTTGTTTACTCTGCGAGTCACACCAGTATCATAAGATCCAGTACATAGTGCACAATGTGCCAGGCATTATTTCAAGGGTGGTAGATAAAAGTGATGGACAAAGGAAAAAAAAATCTTAGTGGAATTTGTATTTCAATGAGAGAAAAGGAGTTAGTAAATAAGTAAAATATGCAGATGGAAGATAGTTCAAGACTTTGGAGAAAGGTAAGATAGAAGGATGATATTTGGGGGAAAAAGTTTTGGTTGTTTTAAAAGAAAGGATTTATTTATTTATTTATTTATTTATTTATTTATTGGTTTTTTGAGACAGGGTTTCTCTGTGTAGCCCTGGCTGTCCTGGAATTCACTCTGTAGACCAGGCT
Organism: Arvicanthis niloticus; assembly: GCF_011762505.2. Classification (NCBI taxonomy): domain Eukaryota; kingdom Metazoa; phylum Chordata; class Mammalia; order Rodentia; family Muridae; genus Arvicanthis; species Arvicanthis niloticus. Next base: position 77,728,234 of record NC_047658.1, on the reverse strand, counting down.
GGCCTCGAACTCAGAAATCCACCTGCCTCCGCCTCCCAAGTGCTGAGATAAAAGGTGTGCGCCACCACTGCCCGTTGAAAAGATTTATTTTTATTATTTTAAGTTTGTATGTGTGTGTGTGTTTGCATGTGGGTGTGTGCACATGAGTACAGGTGCCTGCAGAACCTGATGTGGATGCTGGAAACTGAAGTTGGAGCCTCTGGGAGAGCAGCTAAGTGCTTTTAACCACTGAGCTGTCTGTCATTTCAGCCCAAATTCCAGTTTTCAATAGAATGGTTTATTTTATTTATGAATTTGTTTATTTATTTATTTATTTGGGTTTTCAAGACAAGGTTTTTCTGTGTAGCCTTGGTCATCCTGGAACTCCCTCTGTAGACCAGGATGGCCTTGAATTTACAAAGGTCTGCCTGCCTCTGCTTCCTGAGTGCTGGGTTTCAAGGCGTATGCTACCACCACCCAGAAATAGAATAATTTTTAAAACAGTTTATTTTTATTTTGGATTACAAATAGGATCTTTTACCCCCACAAAGATTTATTTTGTTTTTAAATATGTATATGTTTGTGTGGGTGTGTATACATGTGCTCAAGTGCTCATGAAAGCCAGAGGCTTCAGGGATTTTTGAGCTGGTGTGAGGCACTTGTAAGCATCTGACATGGATGCTGGAAACGAACACAGGTCCTGTGGAAGAGCAATATGTGCTCTTAACTGCTGAGCCATCCTTCTCCCCTCTAGGTGATTGTTTTTTAAAAGTAGGTTAGGTCTCTTTGAATAACTTGTATATATCTGTAGTTAAAATATTCCAGGTTGGGCTTATGGTAGTTCAGTAATTAAAAGCACTTGCCCACATAAATCTGGCAGTCTAAGTTTGATTCCTGAAACCTATATAAAAGTTGAAGAGAACAAACTTTCCAGAGCTATCTTCTCACCTTCTCATGTATGCAGTGGCATGCACACCCACCCCCTAGTACCCTCCCCCACACCCATTAGTTGACAGTTTCTCAGCCTTTGTCTTTTATGATTTGACAGTTAAAAGATACTCGGTGTGTGTGTGTGTGTGTGTGTGTGTGTGTGTGTGTGTATGTGTGTTTTGTATATTTTTAGGATTCAGTTGCCCTAGAGTTGGTTAATGGACAAAGACATTTTCCCTGCACAGTGGTAAGGTTTTTCCTATTCATTTTCTCACTGAGGCATTCTGAGTGCTAGATCAGTGACTGGTATATAAGAGTAGCTAATAAATACTTATTAAATGAATAGGTACTAGTTACCTTTATTTTAAACTTATATATATGGTGTGTGGGAGTATTACTGTACTCTACATGCATACAGGGGTCTGTGGGTTCAGAAGAGGATGTCGGGTCTCTTGGAACTATGGCTATAGGCAGCTGTGAGCCTCCTAGTGTGGGTGCTAGTAAATGAACCTGGGTCCTCTAGAAGAGTAGTTAGTGCTTTTAGCCACTGAGCCATTATTCCAGCCCTTAGTAACATTTTGGTTGTTTTATTTTTATGTATTTATTTTTTGAGACATGATGTCTCTGTGTATCTCTGGCTGACCTGGAATTTGCTCTGTAGACCAGAGCTGCCCTTAAATGCCTGTCTCTCCTCCACCACCATTAAAGGTGTGGGCCACTTGGCACCATAAATAAATTTTAAACAAAATATTCTAGCTATCATTTTTTAAACTTTTAAAAATTTCTTTAAGAATTATTTATTTTATGTATATGAGTAAACTGTATCTGTCCTTAGATACACTAGAAGAGGGAATCGCATCCCATTAAAGATGGTTGTGAGCCACCATGGGGTTGTTGGGAATGGGTTCTGCTGCTCAGAACCTCTGGAAGAGCAGTCAGTGCTCTTAACCACTGAGCCATCTCTCCAGTCTCCCTCCCTCCCCCCCCCTTTAAGATTTATTTATTTATTTATTTATTTATGCATGTGAGTACTCATTTGCATGGATGCCTGCTTGCCGGAAGAGGGCATCAGATCCTATTATAGATAGTTATAAACTACCCTGTTGTTGTTGGGAATTGAACTCAGGACCTCTGGAATTGCAGCTAGTGTTCTTAACTACTTAGCCATCTCTCTAGCCCTCTGGTCACTCTATCAAGAGTCTAGTTAGTGAGGTACTGTAATTGTCCATCTGAGAGAAGATGAGGGAAAGCTGGAGCTAAGGAGGTATATAGTTATCTGCTACGATGTGGTTGGGGTTTGGGACCTAGTTTGAAGATGAAGTAATGGAGACTTTTGGCTGTGTTCAGAATGTTTACACACACACACACACACACATACACATATGTGGGTGCCCATGGAGGCCAGAAGAGGGCATTGGATCCTCTGGAGCTGAAGTTACAGGTAGTGTGAACCTCCTGATGTGGGTGCTGGAAATCGAGCTTATGTCCCCTGGAAGAGCTGTATTTGCTCTTATCTACTGAGCCACCCCCCCCCCCCACACCTGTTTATTTGTTTGTTTTGAGTCAGGATTTCAATCTGTAGCTCTGGCTGACCTAGAGCTGCATGAGTCTACTCGGTCTTCCTCTCTATGCTTCCCTCCTGCTGTGAGTACAGGCATGATCCATCACAACTTGCAGAACAATTATGAATTGAAGAGCATATACCTATCTAAAATAAACAGCCACTAATTCCAGTTGATTTCTTGAGGGGCTACTGGCCTGATGTTAGTAAATCTTCCAGTTTTTCATAAGAACCCAGACTTTCTTAGATAAAATTTTTGGACATTAAATGATGGCAACAATGTTGTGAAACACTATAGGCCAAACAAAAAAGCATCTGTTGATGAGTGGTTTCTGAGGCTTCCTTTTGTTACCTTCTGAGTAAAAATATAGTCTTGTTCTATGTAATAACTTTCTGGTCAGTGACTGACTGTTCATGCGGTCTAGTGGTGGTTCCATAAGATTATGTCACCAAGTCATAGCGTCTTAGTTTGTGTATATATACTCTGTAGTGTGTCCTTGTGTCCTGTAGCACAAGGACAGAATTGTGATGCTTTTTTTTTTTTTTTAGAACAAGTTGCAAAAACATGCTCATTTTTTCGAATTCTAGTGAGCTTTAAACAGTCTCCTTTTCTTTTCTTAGAAGTAATTGTCCATTACAGCGTGCAGAAGAACTGCATGAACACTTAGCCAGTTGCTTGGAGCTCAAGTGTTGATAGGCAAGTGTTATGGAATACTATGGCAAAGGAGATGCTGATGTTATCGTTAGTGCTAGTGTACAGAAGAGGATTTGTGTGTTTGACTCCTGGAGGTTAGCATTCTAGTGTGGGTATTACAGATTGCTGGATCCCTGAAGCATTGTTCAGCCATCCTTCAAGGTAGAAGGCTGCTTTAAAAAACAAACAAGCAGGCCGGGCAGTGGTGGCACACTAATCCCAGCACTTGGGAGGCAGAGGCAGGTGGATTTCTGAGTTTGAAGACAGCCTGGTCTACAGAGTGAATTCCAGGACAGCCAGGGCTACACAGAGAAACCCTGTCTCAAAAAACCAAAAGACCAAACCAAAACAAAACCAAAAAAAAAAAAAAAAAAAAAAAAAAAAAACCAAACAAGCAAACAACACAACAAAACATTTAAAAGGTAGAGGAAGAAAACTCACAACTTATATAGACCAGAAGGATGTAAAGCTCACAATTTATCTGTTAAAACAGACCACACAAATGGAAAGAAGATAGCCATGAAAATGGGGATTGTATTATTCTCAGTCTTATTTTTAAAGAATATAATAGTTTCTTTTTTCTTTTTTTTTTCTGCATCTGCTTTACTCACTTTGGAGAGGAGAAGGAGGGGGAGGTTCTTTTGTTGTGGTTAATAAGCCTCTGCTTGCCTCCATCCCTCTCTCACTCCTTCTCTCCATTGCTCCCTCCCATACACCCAGTCTCAAAAGGGTGTGTGGAATATGTATTCAGAATGTGTTTAAACGCCATTATTGGGAAGAGAAGGGATGAGCCATCTGGAGTTAGCCCAGACCTATAGATCAGGCCCAGCACCTCTTCACCAGTGGCAAGCCTGGGCTGCTATATTTTGTATATTTTTGAGGTTCCTATAGCTCCCTTGTCATATTGATACAATTTTAGGGTGGCTTACAGATCAGAGGAGAGTATTAGCTTCTTTATTATAAAAGATATGTTTGGGCTAGAGAGATGGCTCAGTGGTTAAGAGCACTGACTGCACTTCCAGAGGTCCTGAGTTCAAATCCCAGCAACCACATGATGGCTCACAACCATCAGTAATGGAGTCTGATGCCCTCTTCTGGTGTGTCTGAAGACAGCTACAGTATACTCATATATAATAAATAAATAAATCTTTAAAAAAAAAAAAGATATGTTTAAGACCAGCCGAGTAGGACTGCACAGTGCAGGTATCCCCATGCTGGCTTCTTTAGATGAGCGTCACTCCAGCATCTCAGTGTGTATACTGGCCCAGAAGCTCTTTGAATCTATTTTTTATTTTTATTTATTTATTTTTTATTACTATATAATAAAAAATATTGAGTGATGAACTCTTTGCTCTTTGGTGATTAAGTTTCTAGCATCTGTCCCTTCTGCCCTGAGATCAGAGCTGGAGTAAAGATGCCAGCCTCTACTCCTGCCTTTCTGGTGATTAGAACTCACCTTGGAGTGAATTAGGGAGGCCTCTACCCCACCCCTCGGCCACCACTCATCTCAGTATCCAAAAATTTTCAGGGTTCTTAGGAGCTGTATGCCAGGAACTTGGGAAGAAGACCAAATATATATTTCTCACACAAATAGCAAATTGATTGTAGGTCACACTTTCCTTTGATTAGCTAGGAGCAAGAGGCAGAGTCTCATAGGCTAGCTTTAAGCTCATGGCAATCTTTTCGTCAGTGTCAGTGCTGGGATTGTAGTCATGAACCACCATGCCCAACTAAACTCAAAAAGTTGTGTTGTGTGCAGAAGTGTCGGAGTGGTAAGTGATCTTGTTTTGCTGTCTGGAGAACCAAAAATCCTAGCCACCCCAAATATGCTTAACATATTCTTGAATAGTGGCTAGAGAAAGGTACCATTTATTCTTTCTGTTGTATTTCTATATATTATATTTTATTACTAGTTAGACCTGTGTATTTGATAAGAGTCTACTGGGGGTCTGAGTCTGTGACCTTCAATAGGGAGTCATAGTGGTCCTTGGGTTAGTTGAATTGTATTGACACTTTGAGCTTTCTTTCTGAGAAGCAAGTGTCTCAGTTGACTGAGTGTGCTTATTTTGTTGTTTTTTTCCCCCCCTCTGACCTAGATTACCAGAGACTGATGACCGTGGCGGAGACAATTACAGCTCTGATGTTTCCTTTCCAATGGCAGCATGTCTATGTCCCTATCCTCCCAGCCTCTCTCCTGCATTTCTTAGATGCTCCTGTTCCATACCTGATGGGCTTGCATTCCAATGGCTTGGATGACCGCTCAAAGTTGGAGCTGCCTCAGGAGGTGAGAAGAGAAGCCAAGTGCTGTGCCACTGCCAATCTTATCATGGGGAGAGGAAGGTTCTGGGAGAAGCCATGGTGTCACCAAGGGCCTTTTTGTGGATCCTCTGCTCTGTCACTTCCCCCATTGTTAGCACAGCCTTTGCACCTAAGTTTCTGGCCTACCGGCCTGGGAAGAAATGAACAGTGGGATGCAGAGCACTGGCATCCTTCAGAAGCAGGTCTTTGTAGGGGCTTAGAGCCCCGTTCACCCAGGCTTGCCCTCAGAAGGCCACACAATTTTGAGGGCAGTTGCCTAGCTGGGTATTTTCTACCCTGATTTATAGCAGACAACCTCTGTGGGGATAAAAAGCTGCAGGTCAGTTTTTTTTAAAGAGTAAACCATTACACAAGATGAAGTAAGAATCATGGTATCCTTGAAACATACTTTTATGTTTTTTCTCAAGAATACATGTTCATAGTTTTATAAAGTGAACAATAAAGGAAGGATTAGCTCACATTTTATTACTCAGGTAATTTAGCATTTTAGTTGACATCTTTGGGCTATAAGGGATCTTTAAACTCAGCTGTTGGAGGCGGGTGTTAAGGCAGGATGAAGGACCTTGATGTGGTTCTGTGCCAAGTAGCATCAGGATACTGAGGTGGTAAGCTTGGAGTATAAAGAGACTTTCTGTAGAAGAGTGTTCATTTCTTAGACCCTCACATTAGAATGCATCAGTTGCAGCCGTATCTTTGGCCATCAGAAATCTGTAAAAAGGCCCTTTGTTCTTTTTAACACCAACACATGATCTCAGCTGGCCTTGAGCAAATGAGAGGCAGAGCTGGTCTTGTGAGGCATCTTTTGTTTTAGCTTCTCTTTGGGGTTTCATTGTCTGAAGACAGCCATGTCAGAAAGTAAGCTTGAGAGTATTGGAGTGAGGAAGGGGCTGTCACTTTCTGCATGTCCCTTTCTTTTCTTTCCATCTGGCTTCTTTCAGGACACTCTCAGTAGCCTTCCCCCAGGATCCTGTGTGCTGAGGTCCCCTTGGTGATGGACTCAAAGATGCATTGAGGGAGAACTGACTGATTGGGCTTGGGAATTAAGGTTGGCAAAGGACTCTGTGGCCCTTGGAAGGAAGTGTTCAGGAGAGTTTTGGGGATTTGGAGGATTCATGAGGACTACCGTAGACAGTATAGCTCTCTTACCATGGTCCCTTCCAGCCTGGCAGAGGTGAGCAGAGAACTGATTGTTTGGCTTCAGTGTCTTTGCCAGGTTTTGCATCTTCACAAAGCCCTTCACAAAGTAAGTCACACAGGTACCACTGGGCCTTTTCTCAGTTATAGGAAGGGACGCTTGAGGGTTTGGTCATAGGTTTATAAATGGCTTCAGCTTACCAGCTTGTGCTAAGAGGAAACAGCATGAGACTGTTTTATGAGCTTAGAAGTTAAATGGCCTCCTTTTTCATTTTGTCCTCTTACCCACCTCCCGTTTCAGCCCCGTTTTACAGAGTGACTAGTGAAGAGAGCTAGAGGTTCCTGTGTATCTTAGCCTCCTCTGTGTGCTTGAGCTGCTTTCCTCAGCCACTTCTCATCAAGGGTATCCACATATGTGGACACAGAACCTGAGGTTGATAAGATTCTGTAAAGATGGGATGGAGAGGTAGCTCAGTGGAAGAGCACTGGCTATTCTTCCAGAGGACCTCGCTTCCGTTCCCAGCACCCACATAGTGGCACTAGTTCAGGGGATCTGATGCCCTCTTCTGACTTCCACAGGTACCAAGTACACTTACGGTGCCCAGACATGCATACATGCAGCTGTATGGGAAGTGGGGGCAATAAAGAAAGCATCACACTAGCCATCCATGATTAGAGGAAGGTTTTATTGTGAATAAGAGAGAAAATATCCAGAGGCTTGTGGAAAAGTCCAGATTAGAGAGAAAAAAGGAACAGATTAGACATGATCAGGGCTAGGGAAGTTGGGGTGAGAGGGTGGTAGCAGAAAATACTGAGTTCTAAGGAGGATGAGTAGCTACAGGATGTCTCAGGGTTTGGTGTGGTGGTGAGAAAGACCAGAAGGGTAGCGAAGGGCCTTGGAATATGATAGGTACTTGTGAGTGAGGTCTGAGGAGCCTGCAGGCTAGTGTGGACTGTAATGTGCTGATAACCACAGGTATATGTCAATGGAGCCTCCTGTCCCATTTGCCAGAAGCAAGGGAAATAACTCCTTTGGCTGATTGGGAGCCTGTTTTATATGTTCCTGAGGAATGCTGGCTTTTATCTAACCACCAGAAATCCTCCTATAGGACCTTGAATTGGGCCAAGACTGGAGAGTGCACTGCCTGAGACAGGCAAAGCAGCCATACAGATTTAATAAATCAATAAAAAAGAATTCTTTATGGACACTCTCTGTTTGACTCACAACAGTAGGAGAGAAGCCACCAAGCATTATTGGGTGGATCTAGATATTCTAGTTGCTTTCATGTTTCTTGTTGGAAAAACTGCCTCTACCCCCCTTTTAAAAGATGAGCCAAGGGGTAAGAGACTGAAATGTGTGCCTTTCGTTCTGTCAGCTGTGTAAAGGACCCTTGACTAGATGAGTTGATTTTGTTTTGATTTTCTTTTTGATGGCTTGGCCTAAGAGCATTAATAAGTTAAAAATCTTAAAAGAATAAGTAAAAAGTAGTCTATTTTTAGGTTATAAATATTTATTGGCCTTTAATGAGGTAGAGTCAATATTGTTATCTAGTTAGAGGAATTCAGAAGTAAAGTTTAAAGTGATTCTTCTAGTCTTTGAAGTTTTGAGATGGGAAGCTTTCTTTTTATAGTTACAGGTTGATAAGGTAAATTATACACTCAGCATAAATGATACAGGGATCTGTTCAAATTGTAGCTGTAGTAGATGAATTGTGGGATGGCTGTGTTATCAAGCTGATCATGTTATCCTCTGCTTCCTTCAGAACATAAAGGCTATTGAGCCAAGGGTAAACTTGTATGTCACTGGGACAGCATTTGTTATATAGTAACAGTGCTTTACTGTAGAAAGGACCCTTATCTTATGCTGTAAGGAAACCCATTTCACATAGATTAAAAGTTAAATGGGAGAGGGTGTGCAGTGAGGCAGCTCAGCGGGTAAAAGACACTTGCCAGCAATCCTGGCAATGCTGAGTTAAATTCTTGGAACCCACCTGGTGGAAAGAAAGAGCCTACTCCCAAATGTTGTCTTTAATTTTGTTTGTACACACATACTCGGTCACAAACACATGTACATGTCCTGTAAAAATATTTGACATTATAATTCTCAAAAACAACTTGATAACAGGTTTTTATATAAATGGGAGAAACATACTCTTAACCCTTTAGTAATCTGTTGGAATGAAGGCAATGCTACATGTCTTGCAAGGACAGATTAGTAAGATAAGCATATAAACAGCTCTTCTAGTTTATAGTGCAAGAAAATATTAATAAGAACAATGATTTTAAAGTATTAAATTGATCAAGCAAGACCTGAATATCAGCTGAGATGATAGTGAGCAGTTTTAGTGTATGACTGGCGTCAAGCTGAGTTCAAATCCCAGTGCTACCAGGTAGTGATCGTAGGTATGTGCTTGGCCTGTATCAGGGTTTTAAATTAATAAGTATGGGTTTTACCTACATATATATGTATGTCTTTGTGCCTGTTGTCCATGGAGGCCAGAAGAGGACAATGGGCCTGCTGGATCTGGAGTTACAGACAGTCGGGAGATGCCATGTAGATGCTATACATGTCATCTTTAGTCAGTTTCATCTGTAAACTAAGATTAGATGGTGGCAAGTCCAGCCATTTAGCACTGTGTGAGAGCTGACTGTACCTCTCAGCATGAAGAAGGACTATAACAGTCAAGTCTCCAAAATTAGGAGTAAAGCATAGAAATGGGTGACTGTGGGTGCTCAGCACTGGGCCAGACTTTGACACTTGTCACTGACTGGAGTGACAGCCGTCATGGTTTCACAACTACTTTTAGCTGTTTCCCCAGCAGTTTACCTCTGAGGAAAGGTTTTATTTTAGAAAGCAGAGGGAGCTTGGGGGCAGAGGGACTGTCTCATTGTCTCCATCTTTACACACTACACCTCACATTTGTCATTTCATTACCCATTGTCCTTTCTAAAACTTCTCTCTTGGGGCTCCATTTGTTCTCACTTCCTGTCTTGATTTTCAGGCTAATCTCTGCTTTGTGGATGTTGACAACCACTTCATTGAGTTGCCAGAGGACTTGCCTCAATTTCCCAACAAACTGGAGTTTGTCCAGGAGGTCTCTGAGATCCTCATGGCCTTCGGTGTTCCCCCTGAAGGTAACCTCCATTGCAGCGAAAGCGCCTCGAAGCTGAAGAGGATCCGCGCCTCCGACCTTGTGTCTGACAAGAGGAATGGGAACATTGCCGGCTCCCCTTTGCATTCCTACGAGCTCCTCAAGGAAAATGAAACTATTGCTCGGTTGCAAGCTTTGGTCAAGAGGACTGGAGTGAGTTTGGAAAAAGTAAGATGCTGAAAAATAAGTTTGTGCAGATTGGATCTGTGTTTGAATGCTGTCCTGGGGAAGCTGGATTTAGGATGAGGAAGGACCCACCCAGGTCAGGACAGTGCACTGTTTTTTGTTTTGTTGTTGTTTTTGTTTTGTTTTTTAAAGTTTTTTTAGACAGGGTTTCTCTGTGTAGACTAGACTGGTCTTGAATTTAAGAGATCCACCTGCTTCTGCCTCCCAGGTGCTGGGATTAGAGGTGAGTGTCACCTTCACCCAGCTGACAGTGCATATTTGTGAGCAGTGAAGGAATGCACCCTATGGGAGACTGAGTACAGGCAGCTATTCTAGCAATTGTTACTTGATCTAACAGTCAGGGTGGCTTCTTGTGCAGGTCAGGGAGAGCCTATTGCTGTTCTGTGTGAAATTCTGCAGTGATTGGGAAGAATTGTGGACCTTTCATGTTCATTGCTCTGTGACTTCACAACAGCCAGACCTTTAAGCATTTTCACCCAAGATTCAGAGGCTAGTCTAGAGTTCAGCTGTAGCTTAAACCAGATCCTGCAATGCTGAGCTCTCTCCGGGGATACACCTAGTTTTCCAGTTTCTGATTTTGATGATATTAAGCTTTCTGTGCTTGTTTGCCTTTATTCCCCATTCTCATTGCTAAACGACTTTGGTTAGGTACATACGCGTGTTAGGCATTGTAATGATTTTGTTGGACTTCCTTTTAGGGGTCAGCTATATCATTTTTATTTTGTAAAGTACAGCAGATTAAAAAAAGTTATACCAGTTGAACAGAGAAATATTTAAGAAGATTAAAAATGTATCTCTTGCCGGGCAGTGGTGGCGCACGCCTTTAATCCCAGCATTTGGGAGGCAGAGGCAGGCGGATTTCTGAGTTCGAGGCCAGCCTGGTCTACAGAGTGAGTTCCAGGACAGCCAGGACCACACAGAGAAACCCTGTCTCGAAAAACCAAAAAAAAAAAAAGAAAAACAAAACAAACAAACAAACAAACAAAAAACCCTCCCCCCACCCCAGAAAATTAATTCCTCCCTCTTCTCCCAAAGAAAGAAACCAAAGAAAGGTAACATCCTGAGCAGGTGAGAGCCAGAGCTTGCTATAGGCCTCTCTCTCCTTGCTGGGGAGGGTTTGTTCCTTTTGTTCCTTGGCTGGATTACACTCAATTTACAATGACCGAATCTCCACTTAGCTCTGTTGGATACCTTCAGATTGACCTCCTCTTTCTCCTTCTCAGAATCTCTCCTCTTCCCCCCCTCCCCCCTTCCCTTTACTTCCTATCTGGTTGCCAGGCAAGTTTCAACTGCTAAGCTGTATCTCTTTAACTTCTAGACTCCTCTCTTTATATTTCTTTCCATTTTTACTTTAGTTTTCACCTTCTCACCATTTGTTGCTAAGATCAATAGGGAAAAATCAGATGAATTATATTTCTTGGCATAAAAGTATAATTGTTCATATTCTCACCTGCACACCCCCCCCCTTTTTTTTTTTTTAAAGCTGGAAGTTCGTGAGGATCCCAGTAACAATAAAGATTTCAAAGTTCAGTGTGATGAAGAAGAACTCAGGATTTACCAGCTAAACATTCAGATCCGGGAAGTTTTTGCCAATCGCTTTACTCAGATGTTTGCCGATTATGAAGTGTTTGTCATCCAGCCCAGCCAGGATAAGGAGTCCTGGTTCACCAACAGGGAGCAGATGCAGAACTTTGATAAAGTGAGTGAGATCCTGCGGGGAGGTGCGCATGAGAGCACCTTGCAGCTTGAAGAAGTGACTACATATGACATCACTAGAAAAGTCAAGTAGAGGCAGGCATGCAGATGATTACAGTTAGGTGATTTACCTCTAGTCAGTGCTCCCTCTCCTTGTTTTGATTTTGTTTTGCTTTGTGGTCCTGGAGAGGACTCTTTCTCTAGGCAGAGGTGTATGTGTAGTTCAATGTCTGGGCTGGCTGTGTCAAATTCTCGGGAAATTGAACTTTTATGAGAGTTAACAAAGGGGAAGAGGATGGTTGTAGTTGGCTTTTCATAAAGACTAGGATGCTTCAGAGGTGTGTCCCACTTCAGCCCTTGGGGCTGTTGCTTGTGATGGTTCGGGCTACTCTATTCTCTTCTCTGTTGTTGACTACTTCTGTTTGGTTCCCCTAGGCATCCTTCTTGTCAGATCAGCCTGAACCCTACCTGCCCTTTCTCTCAAGATTCCTAGAGACCCAGATGTTTGCATCTTTTATTGACAACAAGATCATGTGTCATGATGATGATGATAAAGACCCTGTCCTCCGGGTCTTTGACTCAAGGGTAGACAAGATCAGACTGTTAAATGTTCGAACACCTACTCTTAGGACATCCATGTACCAGAAGTGTACCACCGTGGATGAAGCAGGTAAGGCCTCCTTGACCTCTGAGACCTCATTGGTAACATGTCCCTTTTCCTCAACATGTATGCTTCTTTTCTCATGTTTTGCCTTTGAGTATGTTATCATGTGGCCTGCAGTGTTCTTCCTTATTAGTGTGTGTGTGTGTGTGTGTGTATGTATGTATGTATGTATGTATGTATGTATGTATGTATTTAAAGACAGGATTTCTATAACCCTAGCTATCCTGGAATTCACTATATAGATCAGGCTGGCCTCAACTCGTAGAGCTCCACCTGCCTCTGCCTCATCATAGAGACTGAAGGTGTGCATCACCATGCTTTGCTTTCTTTCTTATTTTCTTGTTTATTATTTTCTTTTGATCTGGAAATCATCTTTTTTTTGTTTGTTTTTTTGTTTTTGAGGCAAGAGTCTCTCTTGACTGGCCTAGAACTGCTATTTAAGGCAGGCTGGCCTTGAACTCCTGCCTCTTAAAATCATTTTTAAAATTAGAATTTCCCTTCCTTTTCGTTCCCCATCAAGTGTATTACACGTGACAATGGCAGTATTTGAACAGCTGGGGACTGTCAAACTAGAGATCTGGTCATTTGGGGCTCTACCTTTCTGCCATAAGAGTGAGTCAGTCAGTTCTCAGTCCATCTGTAATCCACGTATTGAATCTGTAGTGTGACTTGAGTTACTCTTGCCTGTTATCAGAAGATGTTATCAGAAGATGGGTCTCTTGGAATATACGGTTTAAGCTATGGAATGAAGAGCTAACCAGCTCTCACTTTAAAGGCTTTTTCAGAAGAAGAGGTGTCATGGTGTCACCTGTAGCAGCTGTGCACTTTGTTCTAGAGCACCAGAGATCTCACTGCAGATGCACTAGAGCAGTCTTCTTGCCACTGACCTTATATCCCCAGTCTTTGGGACTGCTCTAGACTCTGTCTAGACTTCTCCTCTGTGTGCCCCAGGGCAGTTAGCTGAGACATTTGTAAGAATTACTTTATCTGTTTCTAATTCTTAGGGTCTCCTCTTTATTGCCCAGTGGACAGGTTTGTTTTCCTGTTAGTGTATATTTCAGGCAGGAGGGTAAAAAATCAGTCTTTTTACTCTATCTTGGTTAGAAGTGAAAGAGTAGTTATGTCTAAAAACAAGAAGGGTTGACTTGAATTTTTAAAAAATCTCACTCAGAAAAAGCAATTGAGCTACGTCTGGCAAAAATTGACCACACTGCAGTTCACCCACATCTTCTTGACATGAAAATTGGACAAGGAAAATATGAACCTGGCTTTTTCCCTAAGCTACAGTCTGATGTACTTTGCACTGGGCCAGCCAGCAACAAGTAAGTAAACCCTAAAGATTCCCCAACCTGGTCATCAAGCACAGTAGTCACTGACATCCAGAGTCTAAGCTAGTGTTGGTATACACGAAAGACCTCAGGTTCTTTTCTTAGTATTTTATTATTTTATGTGTATGAGTATTTTGCCTGCATCCATAATTGTGCACCACTTGTATGCCTGGAAGCCAGAAGAGGGCGAAGATTTCCTTGATCTGGAATTACAGATGGTTGTGAGCCATCATTTGAGTACGTAGAATTGAACTTAGGTCCTCTGTAAGAAAGGTTGGTGCTCATAACCACTGAGCCACCTCAGTATTTAAAGAATTTAAAAAACAAGTATGGGTAAGACCTAAACTATGTGGATGTTAAGGTGCCTTGTCAGCTTTTGTCTCCACTGTACAAATTGGGTAACTCTTACAAATATCCTGGATATTCCCAGGACTTGCAAGCAGCCAGGCATCTAATGGGTTAAAATGACCTCCTACCCTATCTGAACCCCATCTAACAGACAGCTATATAGCTTTATGTCCTTAAAAGGTGGTATTGGAAATCACTGGGACCTGACTGAAGGTGGGCAACTTGGATGGATGGGTCTTTCCTAGGCAGCTTTGTATCTGCATGTGAAGTTTTGGTAGATATTTCAAGACAAATGAACGACTTACTCCTTGGAGGTCTTCTCTCTTTTGTTTAGGCACTTATTTATTTTAGCTGCTCATCCCCACAGACTTTGCATTGCTTCTGTGGCTTTCTGTGCTCACCATCAGCTGCCTAGACACTGGAGATTTTTCTTGTTAGTTGGCCTTAGTGGATTCCCCCCCCTCCCTCCCTCCCTCCCTCCCTCTTTCTCTATCTATCTATCTATCTATCTATCTATCTATCTATCTATCTATCTCAAGACAGTTTCTCTGTGTAGCCCTGGCTATTCTGGGACTCAATTTATAGATCAGCCTGGCCTTGAACTCAGAAATCTGCCTGCCTCTGCCTCTTTAGTGCTGGAATTAATAGCTGTCTTTTTTTATTTTTTGAGATAGGGTCTCTCTCACTGTGTATACCAGGTTGGCTTAGTACTCAGAGAGTAGTGAATATTCTTACTGGTCTCTTTTGATATTATCAGGTGGACAAAAAGGAATGCTCCTGCCCAGTGGAGGCGGAAAGACCGACAGAAGCAGCACACAGAACACTTGCGCTTAGACAATGACCAGAGAGAGGTAAGACAATGACAAGGAGCCCTCCTCTATCATGCTGTACTCGCTGTTTGTCTGTCTGTCCGTCCTTTTCTTAGAGTTTAGTAAGTTGTCCCTATAGAGAAGAATTCAAGTGTTGTTCTAGAGAGCATAGTGTTTTTCATGACAGCTAGCCAGATGATCCTGTATGTTCTGTTACTTGATAGGAATTTCAGAAGATGCCAGTCTGAAACTTGGAGAAATAAATGCCTTTAAAATTGGGGCTTTTTTGTTTGTGGTACAGTAGGAAAGGAACTAATTTTGTTAAAATAGAAAGGAGGAAAGTGGGCTGGGGTCCATGCTGTGACGCTGACTCTGAGGACAGAGAACTTTTTCCTGGACTTCTCTGTATCTCTGTGATATTTAGTTTTCAATGCCAACTTGATACAATCCAGAATCACCTGGGAGGAGTCCTAGTGGGGGGTGTGTCTAGATTAGGTCAGCCTGTGAGCATGTCAGGGAGTGAGGGGACACTGTCTTGATTACCTTAAATGACTTGGGAAGATTCTCTTGGTCTTGGTGGCACCATTCCCTGGACAGTTGATGCTGTATTGTATAAGAGTAGAGAAAGCAAACTGAGGACCAGCATGTTGCATCCTTGCTCTGCTGATTGCTGATCAGCTCCCTCAGATGTCTGCTGCTGTGCTCCCTGATGTGATAGACTGTAATATGCATCTGTGAGCCCAAGTAAACCCTTTCTACCTTAAGGTTTCTGCCTTAAGTTGCTTTTGTCAGGGTTTTATGGCAGCATTAGAAAAGAATGGAGAAGGTGGACTTAGCTGTTTTTTTCCTTATGTGAATAAAGAGGGGGATGGTATCCTAGTTACTGTTTTGTTGTGCTGAAGAGACATGACAACTAAGGCAATTCTAATAAAAGGTAGCAGGTATATCTAACCTGTGCATTCCTGGCTGCATGTGCTCTAGGAAACCTACGAATACAGCCCAATACAAAACAGGAAATGTATTCAAACCATTGTGATACCAGTTTGTTTACGTATTACAATTTGTAACTCCACTGCATGGCTCTTAAGTGTAAACATCAAGTTATAATTCAAAAATTTGCCTATGATTGCTAATATATTTGTGTGTGTTATATGTGCATGTCTGTATAAATGCCTTTGTATCTTTAAATCAAAGTAGTTTATTATATTCATGTCAATAAAACTAGAAATTGTATTATTTTGATTTTCCCTTTTAGTATACAAATTTCTCTTAAATTTTCTGTTCCCATGTATATTTGAGCCCAGGCATAGGTCAGCGAAGTAGCGTGGGGTACATGTGTCCTCCTTAGGAGCCCACCAGTACTGGTTGCTGTGGTCTCTGCCCATGGACATAAAAGGTCTTTTCCTTTTCCTGTTTGTTGTAGAAATACATCCAGGAAGCCAGGAATCTGGGTAGTACCATCCGTCAGCCCAAACTGTCCAACCTCTCTCCATCAGTCATTGCCCAGACCAACTGGAAGTTTGTAGAAGGCCTGCTGAAGGAGTGCCGAAACAAGGTGAGTTGTGGGTACTCCGTGCTGCTATTTTCCCTTGGCAGCAAAAAGGAGATCATTACTTGGCTCTGACCACTCCTTATTTTAGTTTAAAAAATGTGGGGGTGGGGATTGGGAGAGGGAAGTCAGGACAACTTTGTAAGTCAGTTCTTTTCTATCTTCATGTGGGTTCTGATGATGGAGCTTAGATCATGCCATCTAACTGTCCCACTCTGTAGATAATACTAATCTTAAAAGCTTGTTGCCTTAATAATTACAAAATGTTTTGCATATGTGGAAATGTTTTTGCTTCTCTGTTGTAATCTAACAGTAATTGCTTTTCATATCTAGTAATAGCAGTTTGTGGGGCTAAAGAGATGGCTCAGTGGTTAAGAGCACTGGATGTTCTTCCAGAGGTCCCAGGTTCTATTCCCAGCACCCACATGGCAGCTCACAACTGTCTGTAACTCTAATTCTAGGGAATTTGATTCCCTCACACAGACACACATGCAGGAAAGCATTGATGCTTTGTAGACCAGGCTTGGCATCAAACTCAGTGTGCCACCACTGCCTGGCTAGAAAGATTAATTTTTTAATATTTAAGTTTTAAATGTAATTTCTAATAAAAAGTCTTCATTCAAGTCAGAGTATCATAATTATTAGGACAACTCAGCTGATTTGTTCTCTGCTGCATCCTGAGAGTTATGAATGAAATTAGAAGAAATTCATACTTTAAGAAGCTTGAGTGGGCTGGGACCACAGGAGAGGGAGAGGAAGAGGGAGAGGAAAAAGATGCCATGGGGAGATGGACCCTGCAAGCATGGCCATGAGGACTGGCAGTTGGAGTAGGAGCAGCCCAGGCAGAACATGATCTGCCTTCTCATTCTTGTCACTTCGCCCCCAAAAAAGCAAGAGAAGAAGAGGAAGGAAAAAGGAGCAGGAGGATGGAGGAGGAACAGGAAGAAGAGGAAGTAGAGGAGGAGGAAGAAGAGGAGGAGGGAGAGGAAGAAGAGGAAGAAGAGGAGGAGGAAGAAGAGAATTTATGTTGCCGATACACTCACTTGAGTATGGTCAAACTCCCAGTAACTGGCTTCTTAAAGAAAACAGTCCTTCTCTAACCACAACCCCACCAGAAGTCTTCAATTGTGTAGAGCTACACCTCAGCATCCTTATCACAGTTGTTTAGAGTTCTCTTTGGTGTTTTTCTGTCTAGACTGTTATTTTTTGGGGGCAGTGGGGTGGGGTGGGATTCTTTGTTCAAATTAAGCAAACTTTTTTTCTGTCAGGACTATCTCCCCAAAGTGGGGTTTAAGAAAATAGCATCAAACACAGGAAAGGATGAGGTTTATATTAGCTCCCCAAACTCCAAGGCTAAGGGTAAGTTTCAAGAGTTTTTGGTTACATAGAAACTTGGCAGAACCTTTCAAAATTATTTGCCAGAACAGCTCATCTCAGCAGACTGGAGGTGAGGAACATTATCAAATTCTAGAAAATGGATCAAGATATGGTCAAAACCAAGTTTTACAGAAGACAGAAATGAACTTATTTTGACCTTTTAACAAGATAGGTTTTAATCCTAAAATGGAGTCAGGTTTGTCCATCAGATAAAGGGTCTGGCTGCCAAGCCATCTGATTCTACACATGTATCATGGCACTCACAGACCCCTGCATGCCTCCCCACCCCAGACATGCACAGACACACACATGATGGACACATACATGAGCAGTACTAAAATCTTAAAACTTAGAATAAGCAGGACATGATGGTGTACAATCTTTAATCTCAGTACTGAGGGGGTAGAGGCAGGTGAATCTCTGAGTTTGAGGCCAATCTGATCTATATATAGAGAGAAAGACCCTGTTTCAACAACTAATAATCACCCTAAATTATTCTATCAGAATTGATATTTTAAATTTCAGATTTGTTCAATTTCAAGATTTTATTATGTATTAATATTTTAAGGTTTATTTTATTTAGTATGTATGAGTACTTTGCATTTAATCTGTGCATCACATGTATGCCTGGTGCCTAAGGAAGTGGTGAGCCTCCATGTGGGTGGTGGGAATCAAACCTGGGTCTTTTGAGATTTTGTTTTTTAAATATGTGTGTGTATCTCTGATTGTGTTTGCCTGCCTTGCAAGTAGAGGGCCAGAGAGGCCAGAGGGCAGAGAGAGTATCAGGTCTCCTGGAGCTCGAGTTACAGGCTATTGTGAACTGCCCAATATAGATTCTGGGACTGAGCTTAATAACCTCTTTACAGGAGCAGTCCAGGGTCTTAACCCTAAGCTGTTTTTTTCAGCCCTCTGGTTTAATTTATTTTTTAAACTGAGAGTTCTTCTAAGTCACTTGTGATTTTCCCCTATAATGTTACCTTTCCTGCCATTAAAAACATTGTTGATACATTCCTTTTTTTTTTTCTAAAGGTTTATTTAGTGTATGTAAGTACACTGTAGCTGTGTTCAGGTTTCATTACAGATGGTTGTGAGCCACCATGTGGTTGCTGGGATTTGAACTCAGGATCTCTAGAAGAGCAGAGAACCGCTGAGCCATCTCACCAGCCCTGTTGATACATTTCTTGAAAGATTTCATGCTCTTCAGTCATCTTGACATTGATGTTGTAACATATTTATAATAAGCATTTGCAGATTTTCACTTGAAATTATTCTCAATAACTTCTGTCTCCTTGAGAGTTATTTTAGATTTATTTCTAGGTTATATGTGCTTGAAGGTTTGTCTAGTACATTTATTTAAGCCATGAGAATGGGGGAATAGCTGAGGTGGACATGAGCAAAGGATTTTATTAAACTCTTTTCATTTCATAAAAGCAAAGGTTTGAATCCAGAGTAATGAAATCCCTTTCTAGGATCACTTGCTATAGCTGTGTTTTAGCCTCCTTAACTGAACTTTGAAAGCGTGTGTTCCCTATAACCTGACCCACATGACTATACACTGTCCCTGGGCTTCTTCATCTCATCCTTCTCAGCCCAGCACGTGTGCAGCGCAGGCTGCCACAGCACTCTGCAGTAGTGTGTGGCTCTACTCACTGTGGTGATCTATCCTACTTTCTAGACCAAGAGGATGCTGGTAGAGAAGATGGGTCGAGAGGCAGTGGAGCTGGGGCATGGGGAGGTGAACATCACCGGTGTGGAAGAGAACACTTTGATTGCCAGTCTTTGTGACCTTCTGGAAAGAATCTGGAGCCATGGGCTACAAGTGAAACAGGTAATGAGTCTAGCCTCTGGTTTCACTACTACTCTCTCCAAACCAGTGGTTCTCAACCTTCCTAATGCTGTGACCCTTTATACAGTTCTTCATGTTTTAGTGACCCTCAACTATAAATTTTTTTTTCATTACTACTACAAAACTATAATTGTGCTACTGTTATGAATTATAATATAAATATCTGATATGCGGGATAGGGTATCACCAGCTAAACAAATGTGAGTTCAGCTTTTTTTCTTATAAGTAAATAAGGTTTATACAGCTATGTTTTTTAAACCTTTAAAAGTGCCACCTTTTGCCAGGAGGTGGTGGCTCACACCTTTAGTCCCAACACTGAGGCAAGAAACAGGTGGGTCTGTGAGTTCAAGGACAGCCTGGGCTACAGAGAGATTTCTAGGACAGCTAGGGCTATACAGAGAGCCCCTGTCTTGAAAAACAAGATCAAACAAACAAAATGGCATCTTTCTTGGGAGTAGGTTACAGGTCAGCTTGATGGGCCCTCTATTGTTGGCCTGTGTTTGGAGGTAGAGCAGAGAGAGGCTGAGTTGAGGAGGTACCAGCCTTCGTTAATTTACAGTCTTAATAGAAATGAGGTTCTCACTGACGGCTAGTCATCTTGAAGGTCTGAGAGAAGCTGAGTGTTTGGTCCTTCCCACATAAAACTCGGAGGATCTCCTTGTTCAGTGACATGCTTTTCTTTTTTTCTTTTTTTCTTCTTTTTTTTTTTTGTTTTTCCAGACAGGGTTTCTCTGTATAGCCCTGGCTGTCCTGGAACTCACTCTGTAGACCAGGCTGGCCTCGAACTCAGAAATCCGCCTGCCTCTGCCTCCCAAGTGCTGGGATTAAAGGCGTGCACCACCACTGCCCGGCCAGTGACATGCTTTTCAGTGGTAGTCATATTGTCTTTTATTGTCCTGAAGCAAGGTCTCATATAGCCCAGGCTGCTTTGTACTCCATATGTATTCAAGGGTGATCTTGAACTCCTGGTCCTCCTGCCTCCACCTTCTAAGCCCTATTACAGACATATACCACCCCTGGTTAGTGCAGTGCTAGAAATCAAATCCAGGGCTTTGTTATGCTGAGCAGACACTCTACCATTGGATCTAGTTTTCTTTTTTTGTTATTTTTGTTTTTTCTTTTTTGTTCTTGTTTGTTTGAGATGGGGGTTTCTCAAGACAGCTCTGGGTATCCTGGAACTTTGAGCTCTGTAGAGCAGGCTGGCTTTAATCTCAGAGATCCAACTGCCTCTGTCTAAGAGTGTTGGCATTAAAGACATGCACAACTACACATGGCCCTACTTAAATTTTTTTTCTTTATTAATTTATTTTGTGCGTGTGTGTGTGTGTGTGTGTGTGTGTGTTTGAGAGAGAGAGAGAGAGAGAGAGAGAGAGAGAGAGAGAGAGAGAGAGAGAGAGAGAGAGAGAGAGAGAAGGGTAGGGGAAGAAGGTCAGCAAACAACTTTCAGGACTCTTTCTCTGTTTGTGTTATTTGGAACACAAGGATTGAACTCCAGTGACAAGCTCCTTTACCCATTAAGCTATCTTGAGTAGAATGGCCTTGAACTTACTGTATAACTCATTACTATGTT